>NW_007246181.1:833413-836456 GCF_000164805.1 Carlito syrichta
ACTCACCTCAGCCTCCCAAAGGCGTGGGATTACAGGCTGAGCCACCGAGCCCGGCTACCAGCCCATTTTACAGGTGAGGAAACCGAGGGTCAGAGAGGCTAAGTCACCTGCCCCAGCTCTTAAAGCTGGTAAATGGCAGGTACAGGGAGTAAGAGAAGAGGACAGGATAGTTGCCTACTCTCTGTGTTGTCAGGATTCTTGGTTGTAAACAACAAAACCCAACTTTGATCACCTGAGCAGAAGAGGGAGTTATTGGGCAGCTCTGAGGTAGCTCACAAACTCAGTGGAAAGAAAGTCTGCATGGTGTTGTGTTCCTATAGACCCAGCTACTCTGGAGGCTGAGGCAGGAGAATCACTTAAGCCTAGGAGTTCATGTGCACCACTGCACTCCAGCCTCGGCAGCAAAGCAAGATCCTGTGTCTGAAAAAACAAAGTCTGGGAAATTATGTTTGAGAAACTTGACCAACAGCCTAGCCAAGAACCTCCTCTGGGTGCCCTCCACAGGACGCTGAAGGCCACTGGCCCTGGTCCTGGCAGAGTGATTTCTCCACTGCTGTTCATTTCTTTGGGATCCTTGCTCCAGATTCAAGTCAAGGAGCCAGGGGCCTGGGCTCCTTCCTGTCTGTCCCAGCTGCCAGGAATCTCTGCCACCCACTCCCCCCTCCCCGACCACGGAGGCCCTCCTCCTTCAGGTGGGAAGGTTGTTCAAATGCCGAACAGCAAACAAGTGGTCCTGGGTACACGGGTCCCCCAGCCCCCTAGAAAGGGGTGACTACCTGCCATCGGCTCTCTTGTCCTTCTTGGGCCTTCCCCTTTTCCACGGTTGGACCCTAGTTCAGAGAGCCCAACACTAGGGGTTGCTAGAAAGCTCAGGCCTATGGTCTTGAAGGAGGATATGGAGAGAACACCTCCTTTTTTGTCACTTGCTATATTCAGCTGATATCCCCAGTGCCAATTCTGCCTTTCGAACGGTTGTTGACTCTTTCTCTTGCAGTCACCAGCGTAGCTCAGGCCCCTTTCTGTCTCTTGGATCCTTCCTCCCAACTGGAGTTTGTCTTAGATCCATTCTCCACCCTGTTCGAAAAAGCTCTAGCTAAAAATCATGTAGGACTATGCCATTCCTCAGCTTCATAATCTTTTGTGGTACCAGCTGCCTACAGGACAAAAGCCAAACTTTTTGGCATGATATCCCAGTCTCATCTCCCATCACTCCCCAGTCTCGCATTTCATGGTTTGGCAAATCAGTTTCCTGTATTTTCCAATCATTCTGCGAAGGCCTACACTTCCAGGGCTTGGCCCATGCTGTTACCTCAATATTCAGTGCTCTTCTACGCCTTGTCCGTTCTGCAAACTCCTACTCATCCTTTGAAATCCAGTTCAGGCATAAAATATCCCCTGTTACACCTGACCCCTCGGAGAGGGTCACTGCTTCCCCTGTACTACTTCCAAACCTTGCATATTCTTTTATTTTGTGCTGTTAAAATAATTGGTTGACCAGATGGCCTTTTCCACTAGACAGCAAGCTCCATGAGGGCAGGCACCATGTTAATTTTGTTCATTGTGGCATCTCCATTACCCAACCCAAGACCCGTAAAAACAGTAAGGTGCTGAATGAGTGTGCAACTTAACTGACCAGGAAAAGTGTGCTGAGTTCACAGGGAATGAATGGAAGAGAAGAGGGCTTCGGTAGCCTGGGGGTTGGGGTGGTAAGAGTCAGGTTCCAGGCTGATGAGGGTGACAGTTGAGGTGGGGACACAAAAGGAAGGAGAGAAGGTGTCAATCTAGGATGTAGGGAAAGGCCAACACTGGCAGAGCAGCCTGGGCACATCTGTATTCCCAAGGAAGGAGCCAGCGGAGAGGGAATGCTGCAGGACCAAGGGAGGAGCAACTGACAAGGTGAAGTCCCAGAAGAGATGGAGGAGTGGGGGCAAGAGAGGACACACTCCAGAGCACAGGCCGGGAGGAGGGACACTAAGACAAAAAGATGGGTGCTGCCTGGAGAGAGATGGGTGGAGGGAGAGAGCTCATCTCACAAAGGAAGAGAACGCTAATGGTTTTTCTTTCTTTCTTTCTTTTTTAAGATCCATGAAGTGATAGAGGAAATAATATATGAATGGCTTCCCATTTCTCGCCAAGTAAAAGCCAAAAGTGTTGCAGTGGCCCAAACGACCATCGAGTCCCTGCCACCAATATGAACTCACCTTTTACTCAGCCCCAACCCCACTGGCCATCTGAGGGTCACTAGACACCCTCTTGCCTCAGGGCCTTTGCACATGCTGTTCACTCTGCCTGGAGGCTCTTCTCCCACATAGTCACAACGCCTTGCCTCTTTTGAGTCCTTACTCAGATGACACCTTTTCAGTGGGCTTTCTCGGACCCGACCTCACACCACTCCCACAAGCATATTCACACTCTTTCTTCTTTCTTGGTGTTATCTTTCTTTTTTTATTTTTTTGAGTTGGAGTCTCACTCTGTTACCCAGGCTGGAGGGCAGTGGCACGCTCCTGGCCACCACAGCCTGGACCTGCTGGGCTCAGGAGATCCCTCCTTCTCAGCCTTCCAGGTAGCTGGAACTACAGGCACGCGCCACCACCCCGGCTAATTTTTGGATTTATTGTAGAGACTGAAGGCTCACCAAGTTGCTCAGGCTGGCCTCGAACCCCTGGTCTCAGGCAACCCTCTGCCTCGGCCTCCCAAAGTGCTGGGACTACAGGCTTGAGCCACAGCGCCTGGCAGGTATTTTTTTCTGTAGCATGTATCACTGTCTGATATACGTCTAATAGTACTTACTACATCAATACCTTGTTTTCCTCATTTGCTCTCCCCACGAGACACATTTTGTCTCTTTTATTCACTGCCCTGTTCCAGTAACGAGGTGAGAGGACAGTCAACACATCGCTGAATGAATGCCTGACGGGGCAGAGCCTGACACCGAACCCCAATCTGCGGATGCCAAATGCCTCAGACACGAAGCCCGCGTGCACGATGCAATGCGAAGGGTCTGGGGGAGAAGGGAGAGGGAGGGCCTCCCCGGAGACGGGCG
>NW_007246181.1:836971-838240 GCF_000164805.1 Carlito syrichta
GTCCCCCAGCACCCCGCACCCCCAGGGTCCCCGAACCTCCCAGGGCCCCGCACCCCAGCACCCTCCCGGTACTCCCCAGCGCCCCGCATCGCCCCTCGCACCCCCCAGCGCCCCACGAACCCCCCAGGGTCCTGCAGCGTCCCCGGCGTCCCTCGGGCCGCCCAGTGTCCCCCGCGCCCCCCAGCGCCCCGCACCCCAGCACCCCCTGTACTCCCCAGCGCCCCGCATCGTCCCCCGCATCCCCCAGCGGCCCCCCCCCCAGCTCCCTGCCCACCGAGCAGCACACCCCGGGGTCGCAGCATCGAATCCACCTGCATCTCCTCCGCTTCCTTCCTGGAATTCCAGCGAAGAGGGGCCGAGGGAGGCGGGGGCGCCTCACCTGGGAACGCCGGTCATTTGTCAAGAGAGTGTGGCCTCCGAGTTATTAATTTGGAGCCGTGGGCCATTTTCTAGCTTGTGCAGGGAAGGGCGGGAGAGACGCCGGGAAATACATGGCACTCGGGAGGGAAAAGCCAGACGTTTTAGGGAGGGGGCGACCGGGTGGGCCTCCTCCCAGCCCCGCGAAACGTGTACTGTTGTGGCATTTTCTGGTCTTTACTAACCTCTTCATGTCTATTTGAGGATTCATGTTAGGTGTCAGTGGAGAAATATGTGGTTTAATCTCATTTTCTTATGATCTTTTAAGACTGTTTTATTCCTTTTGAGCTCCATCGTTGTCCATTGCGATGGATTTCCCTTCCATTCGGCGCATGGATGGGACTGTTATAAAGTTATAACAGAAAATTATGTGTAGTCAAAATTATCCTTAAATAGGACTTAAATTACAGTGCACATGGCATTATGTATTTAACCCTGAACAATATTATCTATCTATGATATCTTGCATATCTTTCTGCACATTCAAACCATTTTGCCATTAAGACGGTTTTGCATTCAGTAGATGGGGAGGGAGGGCTCAGGAAGTTTTTGCTTGAATCTGCTGTCACTATGACCATACTCTGAGAACTGCAGCTTTAAAACAACCATCAAGCCAGGTGCAGTGGCGCTGGCCTGTAGTCCCAACTACGCAAGAGGCTGAGGCAGGAGGATCCCTTCCTCCCAGGAGTTGGAGGCGGCAGTGAGCTATGATGGCGCCACTGAACTCCAACTTGGGATACAGAGAGAAACCTCTTCTCTTAAAAAGAAGACAACAGGGTCGGGCTCGGTGGCTCAGCCTGTAATCCCAGCACTTTGGGAGGCCGAGGTGAGTGGATTGCCTGAGCCCGCGGG
>NW_007246181.1:838334-843615 GCF_000164805.1 Carlito syrichta
GCGGGTTCAAGACCCGCCTGGGCAACTTGGCGAGACCTCATCTCCACAATAAATCAAAAAATCAGCCGGGCGTGGTAGCGCGCACCTGTACTTCCAGCTACTTGGAAGGCTGAGGCGGAAGGATCGCCGAAGCCCAGCAGGTCGAGGCTGCGGTGGCCGGGAGCAGCCACCGCACTCCAGTCTGGGCGACAGAGTGAGACTCCAACTCAAAAAAAAAAGAAAACAACAGGACCCTTTTTGCAAGACAGCACAGAAGGCTAAGAAGGACGCTCCTGGCACGGGTCCTACTCCCAACCTTCCCAAAGCCGAAGCCGAAGCAAAGGCACTGAAGGCCAAGAAGGCAGTGCTGAAAGGCGTCCACGGCCACACACACAAAAAAGATCCACACGTCACCCCGTTTCTGGAGGCCCAAGACGCTGCGACTCCAGAGGCAGCCGAAATATCTCAGGAAGAGTGCCCTCCCGGAGAAACAATGCCATCATCAAGTTTTCCCTGACCACTGAGTCGGCCATGAAGAAAATAGAAGACAGCAACACACTTGTGTTCACTGTGGATGTTAAAGCCAGTGAAACCAGGCTCGGTGGCTCAGCCTGTAATATCGCGCTTTGGGAGGCAGAGGTGAGTGGCTTGCCTGAGCCCGCGGGCTTGAGACCCGCCTGGGCAACTTGGTGAGACCTCATCTCTACGATAAATCAAAAAAATTAGCCGGGTGTGGTAGTGCACACCTGTAGTTCCAGCTACCTGGAAGGCTGAGGCGGAAGAATTGCCAGAGCCCAGCAGGTCGAGGTTGTGGTGGCCGGGAGTGAGCCACTGCACTCCAGCCTGGGCGACAGAGTGACACTCCAACTAGAAAAAAAAAAAACCCCAAAAAACAAAATAAACAAAAAAGCCAGATCAAACAGGCTGTTAAGGAGCTCTATCAGGTGTGCCAATTAAGCTGGCGAACTCATCACTGTGTGTTTACATTGGCAGCACTATACAAACAACTAGGTAAGGTTTCACAGCCTTGGTATATCAGTGTCTCACAGCTGTATTAGTGTCGGCAAGTGGCAGTATCTGGCTGAGTGGCATTTATTATTGTTGCACATTTTTGTGTGCCCTGGCGAGGATGTCGGAGCTTGGATTAGAGCAATGAACAAATATTAAATTTCTTGTTAAACTTGGCAGGAGTGGAAGTGAAATCAGGGACATGTTAGTCCAAGTTTATGGGATAATACTATGAAGAAAACAGCAGTGTACAAATGGATTAAACGTTTTTCTGAGGTCACTGATGAAAAGAGGTCAGGATGACCAGTAACAAGCAGAGCTGACTAAAACATTCAAAAATTTATCGAATTATGTGTCAAAATCGTCACTGACTTTGAGAAGCATAGCAGACCAAATAAACATCAATAGAAAAACAGGAAAATCTTAACTGAAAATTTTGGCATGAGAAAGGTGTAAGCAAAAATGATCCTGAAAGAGTTCTTGCATTAAGACAATGCACCAGCTCACACAGCACTGTCTGAGAGGAGTTTTTAGCTAGTACACAAATAACTGTATTGGAACACCCTCCCTACTCACCTGATCTGGCCCCCAATGGATTTTTTTAGTTGGAGTCTCACTCTGTTGCCCAGGCTGGAGTGCAGTGGCACACTCACAGCCACCCCAGTGTCGACGTGCTGTACTCCGGTGATCCTTCCACCTCAGTCTTCCAAGTAGCCAGAACTACAGGCACACATTACCACGCCTGGTTAATTTATTTATTGTAGAGACGAGGTCTCGCCAAGTTGCCCAGGCTGGTCTCTAACTCACGGGCTCAGGCAATCCACTTGCCTCGGCCTCCGAAAGTGCTGGGATTATAGGCTGAGCCACCGAGCCCGGCCTGATCTGCTATATTTTAAGACAGAGATAAGAAGCACGGAAGAGGAACTTTACAGGGGAGGGCTTGGGGCTGAACTCACAGAGGAAGAAAGGTTAGCAAGCAGCTGCAGGTGACACAGTGCAGGCCACCCAAACTCAGTCCAGAACTCTGGCAGGCAATGAGGCCTAAGGATTTTCCAGCAGATGCAGGCAGGGAACTGTAAAGTTGATCCTGAATCCCCCAGGCTAGTCCTTACTCGCTGGGCCTTGCTCACTTACAGAAGGAGTCAGCAAGTGGGCACTGGCCTGTCACTTCTGCTCTCTGGTGCTCTCCCTGGGATCCCAGCTGCCATCAACTCAGCCAGAGGCAGTCCATGTTAGAATTACTGAAGGAAACCCCCGGCAGCAAAGTTCAGTTCCAGCAGGAAGGGTGGGCTTCTGGAAGCCATTTCCAGCCAGTTTCAGGCTTCCAGTCCAGATTGTCTCCTGCTGGTCCCTCTCTATGTGGGGACCTGCCCTTTCTCTCCCACTTTGGTCTTCCAGGTTTTCTCTGTATCAACTAAGTCCTTTTTATTGTTCACACTTGACTGAAACTATTTAAATATCTCAATGACTTTTGTTTCAAAGGGCAGATGCCAAGCCTGTAATGGCTACAGGTGGTCAGTGGGGGCTTTGGGTGCTGGGGTGGGATGCTCTTTGAGCTGAGAATGTTGGCCCAGGCCAAAGGGGTTAAGAACTTGGTCTTGGAATAGGAGCCTACTGCCTGACCTAGAATCCTGGCTCAGCGATAGCTCAGCTCTCTAGGGCTGAGTCTGAACTCTCAGACTCGGGGCAGTGTCTGAACTCTCCTGAGTCTCAGTTTCCAGTCTGCAAAATGGGTGTTATAATAATGAACCTTCCGTGTAGGATTGTTGTGAGGCTAAGATAATGTATGTTTAAAAGCACTTAGTACAACATCTGGCCTATGATAAGCACCCAGCAGAGGTCAGTACCAATACTATTAAGATGATTATTGTTATTATTAATTATTACTAAGCAGCATCCTGTCCATAGAGGACTGTGAGACCTAGGAACGCTGAGTCACTGGAGGAAGGAAAGGCTTTGGAAGCCGTTTTAGCTTGTTCCTCTCCAGGGCACCCTCCCCTCAGCTCCTGCATGGTTCCAGGCAGAGTCTCCCCTCAGGCAGGCTGCCATGGAGATCAGTAGGAAAGGAAAGCTTCCTTAGATAGGTCACCTGCTTCAGCCTCCTGCAGGTGGGCACCATCCCACTTGACTAATTTTTTTATTATGAAGAATTTGAAGATGGTGATGGCACAGCATTAAACCAAATCCAGGCTGCCCATGAAGCTGGCCCGACTTTGAAGCTTTGGAGCTAAACTCACCTGGGTACCTGACTTGGCCACTTACAAAGACCTTGAGAAAAGCTCTGAACCTTGGTTCTCTGTCTGCAAAGCAGAAGTGAAACAAGCCTCTGAGCATGTAGTGAGATGCAACCTGGTAAAGAGAGGACCTCAGGAAATATTGCTTCTGCCAGGGGCAGCGGGTTACGCACTTTGGGAGAGGACTGTTTGAGCCCAGGGGTTTGAGAACAGCCTGAGCAACTTGGTGAGACCTCGTCTCTACAATAAATTTAAAAAGTAGACAGGTGTGGTGGCACATGCCTGTAGTTCCAGTTACCTGGAAGGCTGAGACTGAAGGATCGCCTGAGCCGAGCAGGTCAAGGCTGTGGTGGCCGTGAGCATGTCACTGCACTCCAGCTTGGGCAACAGAGTGAGACTCAGACTCAAACAAACAAACAAGCAAAAAATAATTTTCATTTTGTCCTGGACTCAGTAAATTATGAGGGGGGGAACCCCAAACCTCCCAGAATTTATTTCCTAAAAATTGTGTATTTATTCTTGCATGTTTAAACATCAGTCACCTTTAAAGTACTCTCTATGTGATGCAATACACTTACTGAGATCCTCTTTTTACTGCTCAAAACAGTTTGTGAACTCGTCAATTTTGATGGCTTTCAGTCCCTCTGCTATTTTTTGTTTCACCTCTTCCACATCAGCAAAATGTTTCCCTTTGGGGACTTTTTTCATCTGTGGTAACCAAATAAGTCACTTGTGGTGAGACCAGGTGAATAGAGAGGGTGGGGCATGTTGTTTTGGGTAAAAAAAAAAATTGCTGGACACTCAGTGTGGGCAGCTGCGCTCGTAAATCACCCATCATGAAATGGGCAAACAGGTTGAAAGAATCTCCAGAAAAATTCACTGAAGCCAAATGTAGCCTCTCACAACAACGCTAGCTGATGCAAGTGGGCTCCTAGAACACTTACCTAGTGGGAGAAGGAACCCATCCTCCAAAAGATAAATCCAGCTTTGGGGGGTTCCCCCTCATATGTAGGCCACCCTGCCTTATGCTCTTTCATAAAGAGGTTGTCTTCCATGCAAAGAAAAGAAAGATGAGCTGCAGAGAGGGGGACATAACTGGCATAAGGTCATGTAGTGAGGAGGCATTAGCTGTGTGTCTCCAACCCACCACTGCCTCTCCTACCTGGCTTTTCTGGGACTGAAAGGCCCACATGCTGCCTCCTGGTGTGCCCACCTGTGAGTCCAGGCACCAGATTGCTCCGAGGAGCTGGACAAGGCCCTGAGTCTGTTTCTGGGTGAATAGGGCAGTGACTCAACTCTCTCTAGAGTGGCATCAAAGGACTAATGGACATAGGGTGGGGGCAGAGGTGGCCACAGAACATGACACTTAGGAACCAGACTGCCTGGGCTCTGGCCTATCACCTGCCTCCCACTCGGAGACCCGATGAGAATGACATCCTGTCACTTTAGCTGGATGGGTGGACATGAGGGCTCAGTTGTCTGTGGCCCACACACCATGTAGAATTCTATGTGAGGTATGCATGTATATGTGATGTGTGTATGTTGTGGGGAAGGTGGGAAACAGATTGAGCAGAGGGGAGAAAACATACATCCAGGTCCACATATATTGCATATTTGAGGAGAATAGAGCCTGGGAAATAAACATCTTTAGGACACTTCCTGTTTGGTGGGCAAGACAATCACATGGATCAATACACATATTCTGTTTCCTGGCACCCTATTCTTTTACTCTATGGATAAACTCACAATTTGAAATAATGGGGTTATTGGTAATGCCCTTGGTGAGATGGATGTGAGCTGGACACCCATCCTGGCTGATACCAGCAGGATTGGGGCTGGGAATGAGTGACTGGAAGGTGCTCCAAATAACTCACCTGCGGGTGCCTGAAACTCCAAAGGGGGCCTTTTTTTTTTTTTGAGTTGGAGTCTCCTCTGTCGCCCAGACTGGAGTGCAGTGAGTGTTCCTAGCCACCGCAGCCTTGACCTGCTGGGCTCCAGCGATCTTTCCACCTCAGCCTTCCAAGTAGCCGGAATTACAGGCATGCGCTACCACGCCCGGC
>NW_007246181.1:843696-845938 GCF_000164805.1 Carlito syrichta
TTTTTTTTTTTTTTTTTAGGATTAAGCATTATTCTTTTTCTGAGACCCTGTTTAAAATTCATATTTTGTGAGGGGGGGGTGGAGGGAGAGGTTGTTCATCAAGTTAATAACCTGGCATGAGATAGAGCTGCTCAAGGGTTCTGGACCCCAAAAGATGCCCCTAATGGGTACTCCAAGGGGAGCCAGAGGGTTACAAAGGATCTTCTTCTTCTTCTTTTTTTTTTTTTAAAGCAAAGAATGATATTATATAATGATAAAAGGGTCAATTTACCAGGAATCTATAGCAGGTACAAATGAGTATGCAATCCTGATTTCAGGATTTCCAAATATATGAAGCAATGATTGACAAAATAAAGCAAAAAACAAAAACAAAAACACACAGTAACTATGAAAGAATTCAAAAGCCCTCTTTCAATAATGAATAGACATGCCAGATAAGAGATCAATAAGGAAACAGAGGACTTGAACAACAATTTAGACTTAAAAGACCTTTATAGAACTCTCCAATCAACACCAGAATATACTGCATATTTAATTGCACATGGCACACTCCACATATTAGGATACAAAACAGGTCTTATTACATCAAAAAGACTGTCATTATACAATGTATTTATTTCTGACTACAAGGAAATAAAATTGGAAATTAAAAGCAAAAAAAAAAAAAAAACTAGCAAATAAAAAAATACATGCAACTTAAGCAACACCCTCTTTCTTTTTTTTTGAGTTGGAATCTCACTCTGTCACCCAGGTTGGAGTGCACCACAGCCTCAACTTGCTGGGCTCAGGCGATCCGCCCACCTCAGCCTTCCAAGTAGCTCGAACTACAGGGGAATGCTACCACACTCAGCTAATTTTAAAAATTTATAGTAGAGATGAGGTCTGCCATGTTGTCCAGGCTGGTCTAGAAACCGGTGGGCTCAGGCAATCTTCTTACCTCAGTCTCCCTAAGTGCTGAGATTACAGGCATGAGCCACCGCACCTGGCAACAACACACTCTTACATTCTTGTTCGAGTCAGGCTATTTATCTAGGTATGCTGGCTCATGCCTATAAATCCCAGCACCTTGGGAGGTTGGGACAAAGGATCTTCTGGGGACTGGACTCCACCCTCCACATCCCAGATTGGGGTGGCGGCTCTGAGAAGGAGCAGGATTCTGCTTGGTGCTTATGTGTGGACTTGAACTCATCTTGGAAAGGGGCCTTTGCATTCTTGTGTCTCTGAGCCCCATCTTCTCTCGCTGCTTTATAGGAGAGTGCAGGCTTTTGGACGGAAGGGCTTGGGTGTGGGAATGTGCGTGGGCACCTGGTGTGGTCTGAGGGCACGGTGCCAAGCCCCCTTCCCAAGTCTGGTCTTCATCACTCTGCTGTTGACTCAGCCCACCTCTGCCTGCATGAGGGGGCGCCAAAGGGAGGTAGAAGAGAGGCCCAATCAAAACCCACACCCTCACTCCCCACCGGCCTCATTCTGGTAGCTGAAAAGCTAGGAACTACAGGTCCGTCTTCCCTGCAGGGCCCCGCTGTATCAGACCTGCCCTATCCTTATCAGTCCGGCTGGGACAGTCTCTTTCCTTCAATGACAGCTCTGTGGCTGTCCACAGGACTTGACAAGAACTTTCAAGGTTGTTTAAACACACTCAACCCTCCACTGCAACCCTTTCGTAAGCCTATCCGCTCGCTCTCCTGGCCAGAAGTCAAACTTGGCACTCTCTCTGGGGTCGCGAGGCAAAAAGTGGGCCACCCCGGAGCAACCCTGAGTGAGGCAGAGCAGATACCCGGTGGCGGCAGGAGCACTGCCTCGGGCGCGGCCGGGCTGCGGGTCTGGTCCCCAGTGCAAGAATCTGCAAGCTTCCTTCCTTGCTTGCTTCCTTCCTTCTCCCGGTTCCTCCCTCGACAGCCTACCTGGAGGCAGGTAATAAAGCAGGAGGAGGGAGATGGATGGATAGGGAGGGCGGGGAGCCACGTGGTGTCATAAAGCCCAGCTAGAGAGGGCCTGTCCAGGGAGTGTCCAGTCCGCAGGAGCCAAGGCTCGGAGCGTGGACCGTCAGCCTCGCGAGCCGGAGCCGCGGGGCCCCGGGAGAAGGCCATGCTCCGGGGCGCTCCAGGACTAGGCCTCAGGGGCCCGAAGGAGGCCGAGAGCTCTGCGGAGGATTTGGGAGGCTCTGGCCCGGAGGCCGAGAGGGATTTTGGGGTGCTGAGGGAGAACGGCGTCCCCCGCGGCCTGGGCGAGGCGGAGGAGGCGG
>NW_007246181.1:846612-851786 GCF_000164805.1 Carlito syrichta
CGAGCCCCGGGATGGGCTACCAGCACTCCTGACCCGGCCCCCGAGCGCGCAGGCAGACCTGGAGGGAGGCCGGCCTGGCAGAATGACTACCAGAGGGAAGGCTGCAGAAACGCCCTGGACAGAGCAAAAGCTGGACGGGCTGAGACCCGGGGCGAAAGGAGGCGGTCTTGCTGGCAGGAAGGAGCTCTGGGGACTGGACTCCACCCTCCACATCCCAGACTGGGGTGGCGGCTCTGAGAAGGAGCAGGATCCTGCTTGGCGCTTATGTGTGGACTTGAACTCATCTTGGAAAGGGGCCTTTGCATTCCCGTGTCTCTGAGTCCCATTTTTTCTCGTTGCTTTGTAGGAGAGTGCGGGTTTTTGGACCGAAGGGCTTGGGTGTGGGAATGTGGGTGGGCACCTGGTGTGGTCTGATGGCACAGTGTCAAGTCCCCTTCCCAAGTCTGATCCCGGAGAGGCGGTCAGGAACAGCCAAATAAAAAGGAAACACTATCATCTCTGTCTGCTACCACAACTCCCTGGGTTCAGTGGCCCAGGGTTGCAGGAAAACCTAAGCGTGGGGGGCTTGCCTTGGGTTGTTGGGCCAGGGCCTAAAGCCCATAGTAGATATCTGCGGGCATTGGTTCATGGCAAGAGCCCAGGTGTGGCTGAGCACTGTGGGGGACCCGACGGGAGGAAAGAGACATCCGGAGTTGACACTCCGTGTTTCCTTGGGAATGGGAGAGGACATGGTCTGGAAGGGAGAATGAGGCTTGGGATGCTAAGGGTGTGCTCAACCTCGTCTCTGGACCTCCCTGCAGAGCTGCTGTTGGCAGTGAACCACAATGAGAGCAGCCATGAAAAGAAAGTGAGGGCCAGTCTCAGGGAAGGAAGCTGAGGGCAGGGCCAAGGATTAAGGGCCAATAAGTCCTGCATGCATGTACCCCAAGTGACCCCAAGCGAGTGGGGCTCCCAGGGAATAGTGGGCTAGGGCCTCTTTGGTGAGGGGCAGACTTGGAATCCAGGAAAGTTTCTGGGGAGGGTGTTGAGGGAAGAGGGGCCTCAGACCAAGGCTGCTGAGGGAGTGAGAGGTACAGTCTGAGAATTCCTAAAAATTGCCCTGCGTCTGAGATGAGCT
The DNA here is from genome assembly GCF_000164805.1 of Carlito syrichta. Lineage (NCBI taxonomy): Eukaryota > Metazoa > Chordata > Mammalia > Primates > Tarsiidae > Carlito > Carlito syrichta. The sequence continues at coordinate 847,730 of NW_007246181.1, forward strand.
AGTGTCTGGCCCAGCTCAGGGCTAATGCTGCAGGTGCTGCTTTTTGGGTTGAGGACCAAGATGTGCCAGAGGAGAGCTGAGGGCTTTCTGGCCCCCTTGGAGAGCTGGACTCTTGCTAGCTGGGGGGAAGGGATCCACACAGCCACTCAGATTGGGAGACCCTCCAGAAACTGGAGAAATGCCCTTGGGCATAGACCCAGGGGTGAGCAAGTGTTCCCCAGAGCAGCTGGGGCGAGACACGCCATCATAATTAAAGACGTCATTGCTTTCTGTGAGCCCCAGTGCTGGCTGGCACACTTGGCATCCTGTCCCCAACCACAGGCCTCAGGGCTCCCAATTTCACAGACCACAGGAAGGCTTTGATTCTGGGTCAGAGGGGGTATGGGGTCTCGCCTGGAGCAACATGTGGGACTCTGGCCCAGCACTGCCCACTGAGCCTGACTGCCACAGGCTGACAGTGGAAGGAGCCAGACCTACCTGGGATCCAGCCCCTGCTCTGCCACCAGCTTCTCACCTTTGACATGGTTTATTATTTCATCTCAGGGTGGCTGTGAGGACTGACACTATTTCATCATGTACGGTTTCTGGCAGTGAGACAGAATCTCACTGTGTTGCCCAGCCTGGCCTCAAGTGATCCTCCCAACTTGACCTCCCAAAGTTGTGGCATTGCAGGCGTGAGCCACCTCTTCCGGCCTCTCTTTGTATACTGTTATAATCTTATGATAGACCATGCTGGACAACATTTCAGCCTTGTTTCAGCCTCGGGCATTTATTCTCTGGAAACATGACAGAATGACCCGCAAATCCTGTTTTCCTAAATTCCAAGATTGAAGGAAATAAGGACCCCTCTCCCCAGCGCACTCTCAGAAATAGCTTGAGCTCCCCCTGTAGATGGAACATGATGTGTGGCAACTGTGTGAGTTCAGCCGGAGGAATGGAACAGAAACTGGACTTCTGTCTCCTCACCAGCTGAGTGACTTGAGCAAATGACCTCGCCGCTTTGAGCCTTGGTGTTCCCATCTGTATCATGGACTAAAGTAAGTACTTACACCACAGACTATTGTGCAGTCTAAATGAGATAGTGCATTTAAAGCACTTAGCATAGTGCTTGGTTCACGTAAGCACTCCCTGAGTGCAGGCTTTTAAGACATATTCTTTTCACAAGGTTGTTCTAAGAAGAGAATACATGAAAAGATATTTTATAAACTGTAAAGTTCGCAACATATTGTGTGTTTGTGTGTACACATTGTATATTTTTATGCTGATATGTATTTGTCTGGCATTCTGAGTTTCTGACATGGATATGTTTTGTGTGTGCTTGTACTGATGTGTGGACGTGTGAATATTTGTGTTTGGACATCTATGTATCAACCTAACAGCTGCCCCCTCATCTCCCTGATGTTTTAGGGGGTCCTAGGCCAGAATCACCTTCATTGTGTGCCTTCCAGTTTTCTGGAAACCTTGCTTGATTTTTTTCATCTGCTTCCCAAGATCATATCCATTCTCCAAGATGACTGATTTGCTGTGAAGAAAGGATAAATGTGATTTTTAATGAAATAGAGCTTATCAACTGAGATCAGATAGATTTATCCAAATATGGGGGGGAAAGTGCGATGATAAGCATATAAAAAGGAAAATGACAGAAAGGGAAAACATAGATGTAAAACAGCGCTGCTGAACTATGGCCAAAATATATGAATAGCTTATATACACAAATAAAAAACCTATATAAGATTAAACCTATATAAGATTAATATCAAGAGTTGCTCAAATAACATTCAAGTGACAGAGAGTTAACCTAAAGGTCAGGGCCAATAAAAAGTACAGATTTAGGGCTCACAAAAGGCTCCTGTATACTGTCTCCTGGCTCCTCTTAGGAGGTATGTGCCTTCCAACCCTTTCCTTTATACAGGCTACTGTCATCACAGGGAACGGGACCTTTCCTCTCTAGCAATGAATGAGACGTACCAACAAAACCAAACAGCAATGATAAAACCCAGCGTTGTCAGCAACGTTGATAAAAGGGCACATTTTATAGAGTTCTGGTTGTACTGTGTATCTGTTCATTTTTGGAAGAGAACAATTTGGCAAAATCACAATAAAAATATTCCAAAGGGCCAGGGACAGTGACTCATGCCTAAAATCCCAGCACTTTGGGAGGTCAAGGCAAAAGGATTGCTTGATTTCAGGAGTTCAAGACTAGCCCGGGCAACATAGCAAGACCTCATCTCTATTAAAAAAAAAAAAATGAATCAGACGTGGTGGTATGTGTTTGTAGTCTCAGCTACTTGGGAGTTGGGAGTTGAGGTGAAAGGATCACCTGAACCCAGGAGGTCCAGGCTGCGGTGAGCAGTGACTGTGCCACTGCACTCCAGCCTGGGCCACAGAGTAAGACTCCGACTCAAAAAAACCCAAAAACCAGCCGGGCTCGGTGGCTCAGCCTGTAATCCCGCGCCTTTGGGAGGCTGAGGTGAGTGGATTGCCTGAGCCCACGTGTTCGAGACCCGCCTGGGCAGCAAGACCTCATCTCTACAATAAATCAAAAAATCACCCGGGCGTGGTAGCGCATGCCTGTAATTCCGGCTACTCGGAAGGCTGAGGCGGAAGGATCACCGGAGCCCAGCAGGTGAGGCTGTGGTGGCCGGGAGCGGCCACTGCACTCCAGTCTGGGCAACAGAGTGAGACTCCAACTCAAAACAACAACAACAACAACAAAAAACCCAAAATCAAAAACCAACAACCCAAAAAACAAACAAACAAACAAAAAATCCAAGGAAGAAATCCAAAAGGAAAAACAAATTTGGAAAAAGGTGATCACAGCAGCTCTACATAATAGTGAAAGATTTGAAACAACACACATGCCCAATCATAGAGGCATGGCAAAGCAAGCTGCTATTCTAACAGGAGGAACACAATAGTGAGTTAAAAGAGCAGATCACAAAACCAGAATCCCAGCTATGCAGGAGGATCGCCTGAGGTCAGGAGTTCCAGGCTGTGGAGAATTATGATTGCCCGCATTACACTCCAGCCTGGGCAACAGAGCGAGTCCTCATCGCTGAAAAACAAACAAAAAGCAAGAGCAGATTACAAAAACAGCAGTCCATATAGGTGCATGGATAGACCTAGAGAGAATTTGGAGGGATAAACACAGCTTAATTTTCATTAGAGTCTTTTGTAATTGTTTTGAAGCTGGGCATGGTGGCTCATGCTTGTAATATCAGCACTTTGAGAGGCTGAGGTGGGAGGGTTGCTTGAACCCAGGTGTTCAAGACCAGCCTGGGCAACATAGTGAGATCTCATTTCTACAGAAATAAAAACCCAAATTAGCTGGGTTTGGTGGCATGTGTTCGAAGTCCCAGCTACTTGGGAGGTTGTGGTGGAAGGATTGCCTAAACCCAGGAGGTCTGAGCGAGCTGCAGTGAGCCATGAGTGTGCCACTGCACTTTAGCCTGGGTGACAGAGTGAAACTCTGACTCAAAAATTGTTTTGAAAAGATGAAAGATTTGTCTCCTTAAGATAATGCCAAAGAGGAGTAGGGATATTTTTTCAGCAAGGACAGAGAGGACAAGTGTCCCTAAAAGGTTCCTTTGAAGGGATCCACTCCCTGAATGTGAAATTTTGGGGTACTTGCTGATGGGAGCATGACCACATTTAGCTTTCCTCTTACTCCTCACAGTGTGTGTGTGTGTGTGTGTGTGTGTGTGTGTGTGTGTGTGTGTGTCCACAGATGCCAGAAGCTGCGGTTGCCTCTGGAGCAGGGTGAGCTGGTCCCTGGAAGCCTTCAGTGAGAAGAGGAATTTGCCTAATTGCACCTGTCCTGTTGGTCCCCTAGGGTTTCCTGAGACCCACTGAGAAGCCAAAAGTAGGAAAAAAAAAAAAAAAAGGGCTGTAGAGCACAGATATGAGGGGGATTTGGTTCCTCTACCCCTTGGAGTAGGCTCAAATTTATCTGCCTTTTATTAATTAATTAATTAATTAATTAATTAAAGTTGGAGTCTCACTCTGTCACCCAGACTGGAGTGCAGTGGCCGCTCCCAGCCACCACAGCCCCGACCTG
>NW_007246181.1:851806-857160 GCF_000164805.1 Carlito syrichta
CTGGAATTACAGGCATGCGCTACCACGCCCGGATGATTTTTTGATTTATTGTAGAGATGACGTTTTGACAAGTTGCCCAGGCGGGTCTCGAACCTGCAGGCTCAGGCAGTTCCCAAAGCGCGGGATTATAGGCTGAGCCACCGAGCCGGCTTATTTATTTATTTTGAGTCATAGTCTCACTTTGTCGTTCAGGCTAGAGTGCAGGGGCACGCTCATGGCTACTGCAACCTGGGTCTGCTGGGCTCAGGCGATTCTTCGGCCTCAGCCTCCGCAGTAGTTGAGACTACAGGTGTGCCACCATGCCACTGCCCTACAGTCTGGGCGACGGAGTGAGACGCCAACTCCAGAAAAAAAAAGTGCTTGTAGTCCCAGTTTTACTCGGGATGCTGAGGTGGGAGGATCGTTTGAGCCCTGGAGCTATGATTGCACCGCTGTATTCCAGCCTGGGCAACAGAGAAAAACCCTTTCTCTAAAACACTGTGCAAACTCTGTATGATGAATATAGCCCATGGGCCTCCATGTAAAACCTAAAGGGGAATCTGCCTGGGTTCTAATGCGGGATCCTGGGCAGCAAGCAGTCTGGGGTCACAGGTCCCGGATCCCAAACCCGCGGAGGGTTCTCTCTCCCTCCTGCCCTCACACCAACTCTGGTCATTCCCCTTCTCACCACCAGACCACTAGGTGGCGCTGCAAATACCAGAATCCACACTGGCAGAGCAAACCTGGATCTCCAAGTTCCCCCATCCCAGCCCATCCGGGAACCCTCACTGCCAGGGACTGACTACTCGGGAGACTTCTTGGATTTTCCTTTTGATTCAATCAAATATTTAATAAATAGAAAGTGTATTACTTATAAATCACACACACACAAAACCTGGCTGGACGTGGTGGCGTACCTCTGCAGTTCCAGCTACTTGGAAGGCTGAGGCAGAAGGCTCGCCTAAGTCCAGCAGGTGGAGGCTGCGGTGGCTGTGAGCGTGCCACTGCACTCCGGCCTGGGCGATAAGAGTGAGACTCCAACTCAAAACAAAGTGTATTATATATGTATACATTATAAAGCGTAATAAATGCATTCTTTGTGTCTGGTTCCTTCTCTCCTCTAGGTCTGTGCTACCCAAAAGAAATCAGGGGAACTACATTTTTTTATTTGAAGTTTCTATTAGGCACATTTTTAAAAGTAAAAGGAAATAGATGAAATTAATTTTAATGTTTTCTTTAGCCCAATATATCAAAACTATTATCATTTCGACATGTAATCGATGTAAAAAGTATTAGCACGATATTTACATTCTTTTCTTTTTTTTTGAGTTGGAGTCTCACTCCGTCTCCCAGGCTGGAGTGCAGTGGCATGCTCACGGCCACGCCAGTGTGGGACCTGCTGGGATCCGGCAATTCTTCGCCTCAGCTTTCCAAGGAGCTGGAAAGCGCTACCACGCCCAGCTAGTTTTTTATTTATTGCAGAGATGAGGGCTCACCTAGTTGCCCGGGCTGGTCTCAAACCCGTGGGCTCAGGCAATCCACTCACCTAGGCCTCCCAAAGTGCTGGGATTATGGGCTAAGCAGCCGAGCCCAGCCTTCTTTTCCTTTTTTGGACCAAGTCTTCAAAATCTCATGAGTTTTTTTTTTTTTTTTTTGAGTTGCAGTCTCACTCTGTCGCCCAGACTGGAGTGCAGTGGCCACTCCTGGCCACCGCAGCCTTGCCTGCTGGGCTCCGGCGATCCTTCCGCCTCAGCCTTCCAAGTAGCTGGAACTACAGGTGTGCACTACCATGCCCAGCTAATTTTTTGATTTTTATTGTAGAAATGAGGGCTCACCTAGTTGCCCAGGCTGGTTTTAAACCCATCAGCTCAGGCAATCCTCTCGCCTTGGCCTCCCAAAGTGCTGGGATTACAGGCTGAGCCACCAAGCCTGGCTCTCATGTGAGTTTTACAGCTCACCTCTGTTTGGACGAGCCACCTTTCAAGTGCTCAGCAGCCACATGTAGTTAGAGGACTGAATTGGGTGAGGCAGCTGTAGACCCTGCAGAGGGCCTGAGTCCCTCCACCTGAGGGTCAGCTCGCAGGCTGTGATACAGAATCCTGTCTAGCTGAATACTGACTCAGAGTTTCCAGGACTCAGGGACTCAACGTGCAACGCTCTGAAGGTGCTTTCTTACTTATAAAGTTGTTAACATATTTCATAACTCCTGGGCAGGAGAGCCCAGCTCACTCCCAGCTCCGCACCTGGCCTCCCTGAGGAATGAGAGGAGGAGGAGGCATCCCCCACTCCCAGGCCTGCATTTTGCAAGTGACAATGGGTTTCCTTTATTGAGCAAAACTTCTTAATATGGTCAAGTTTATGAAACCTGAAAATTTGTCCCCAAGCCACAAGCATTTTCAAAACATATTTGTCTCCAGGTGTCCCTTTAGCCTCCGAGACCCCCCTTGGGCTGGCCCTGCACGTGACCCTTCTCTGCTGTTCGCCTTCCTTCCTTCTGGCAAGTTCTCTCTCTGCCTGGCCACACACCCTCCCCCACCTGCCAGCCCTGCCCTTGCTGGAAGCAGCATTTCAAAGCCAGCTTGATACAAAACCCAAAGCCATCTCTCCCCACTAACATGGTTGATTTTGCTCCTAACTACTCCAGGACCTGGATCAGAAACTGATAATCTGTTTGAGATACAGTTTGAGATGAGTGTCTCTTTCCATTTCTGGGCCTCTGTTTCTAACGTGTCATATCAACAGATTTGAACTCCACAACCTCTGAAGCCCTTCCTGTCTCTCACTTCCCACCCCACATCATGCATGATCCTAAGATTTCCAACTATTTCACACATCCCCTTCCAGCCCTCCACCATCCCCCGTGGTTCCAGGTCACCTTTGTAAAACAATATAAGGAGAGGTGTCAGGGATGGAGGGAGAAGAGATGCAGAGAATAGAGAGGGAGGCAGAAACAGGAGGGAGACACAAAGACAGAAAATCCGGGGGATAGAACACAAGGCCCTTCAGAGCTGACATCTGCCCTGAGCAGCTCCTGAATGAGAGAATTTTTGCCTGCCTGCTCTTTCCGGCACCAGATGGAGCCCAACCCCTCCCCCTTATACTCTGCACTCCCGCTTCCCCCTTGGGGATCCACTTAGAAGCCAATTGATGGGCCCCATTGGTCCAGGTAGAATCCTCTGGGGGCCACACTGGTGCTCATGTCTCCCCTTCCTTCCTGGAGTCAGGAACCAGGCTTTGTTCCTTAGACCTTAGAGCCTGGTGGTCAGGGCGGGGGGATGGTATAGGTGGGCTCAGGGCCCAGCATTTTCTTACAGATAGGAGAAAGCCCACATCTGAGTTATGGAAGAAAACCAGAGGACTCAGTTCCCAGAAGAAGACACACTGCTTTGTGCCCCACTTTGTCTTTTTCCCCTTCCAGAGCCCCCCAGCCCACAGGAGCAGGTCCCGGAACTGCAATGGAAGCCAGACGCCAACCCAAGTCCCTCTGGGCTGGGCAGGGCAGGGCAGGATAGAGCTGGGCTGGGCTGGGGCAGAGGCAGAATACTGCTGGGTGGTTCTCTGGGGAGAGGGGAATTGAAAAGGAAAAGCATCGCCAAGGAGGGCAGAGAGGGAGGGAGGCTGTGTGGTGTGCACTCGCACACCAGGCGCGCACGCGCGCGCATACACACACACACGCGCACACACACACACACACACACGCACACACACACACACACAGCCTCCTGACTTTGTCTCAGCCTCTCTGGGAAGAGGAGCACTCTCTATGCTCTCTGAGCTTTCTCTTGCTTCCCTGCCAGTCGGTACTGTCAGCAGCTCCAGCAAAGTTGGCCTCAAACTTGAGCGCAGCTGAAGGCTCCAGCTTCTTCCTGGGAGCTCCGCGGGGGCAGCAGGCAGTCCTCACCTCTGAACTCAGCTGACCTTGAGAAGCCTGCTGACCCCTCCAGCACCCAGCTGGCTCTCAGCACCCCAGGAGACGCTTCTGTCCCTAACCTGGGGCCTTCAGTCTGGGCTGGGTAATGGTGCGCTGAGGTTCCTCCCAAGCCCCTCGCCCAAGCCTGGAGCTGGAGCAGCACAAGACCGAAGCCAGCATGGCCAACCTTGTGCAGCCTCAGTTTCCTCCAGTACAGGAGTCGGGCTCCATCTCACCCCTGGACCTGCCAGAGATGGAGAAGCTCCTCACCAAGGCAGAGGACAAAGGCGACAAGCCCCTGAGTCTATCCAAGTCCCTTTCGGGGGCTCTGGATCTGGAGCAGAATGGTCACAGCCTGCCCTTCAAGGTGATCTCCGAGGGCCACCTGGAGGCCCCACTGCCCCGGTCCCCCTCCCGGGCCAGCTCGAGGCGGGCATCCTCCATCGCCACCACCTCCTATGCCCAGGACCAAGAAGTCCCCAAAGATTACCTCATCCTCGCCATCGCCTCTTGCTTCTGCCCCGTCTGGCCCCTGAATCTCATCCCCCTCATCTTTTCCATCATGGTAAGTGCTGCTCTTTGTGCCAGAGGCAGGGCTGGGCCCAGGGGTTGGCAGGTGTGTCCCCAGGAAGGCACCAAACAAGCTGCCTGGGGTGTGAAGACAGTAGTGCGTGGGGGGCTAGGGGGAAGACTCCCTGCCTCAGGTGTCCTCCTCCTTCCCCTTGGAGAGGGCCAAGGCCAGGAGGGCTTCTGTTTGCCCTCTTCCTTCACTTCTGCTTCTGGGCATCACAGCACCTATTACTGCTGGGGACACGGACTCAGGAGCTTCCTGGAGTTAAACCCTGCAGGGCAGAAATAGAGCCAAGTTGGGGATCTTGGAGGAGCATCATTCCTGAATGGGGCTGTGCATCAGCAGAGGGTACAGGTAGAAGTGGGGGGTGGGGTCCCAGGGTCCCGTGTTCCAGGCCTCCAGGATCACCTGGGCATTCTCTCCGCCTTTGCCAACTCTGGCTTCCAAGAGATGGCAGTGGCTTCCCTGCTGTACACTGAGGGCTCCGGGCACTGTTCCCCCCAGGCGCACACGAGGAGCGAGAGTTTGCAGGTCACTCCACAGGAGGGGCCGAGTTCCTCCTGGAGTGCTTGGGACCTCGGTGGTTGCACTGATTTCAGCAGCTGTCTTCAGGGCAGGGGAGATCTGGGTCACGGGTGAAACATTTGAGTCAGAGGTAATAGTCAGCCTTGCCAGGGAGAGATGTGTGGCCCAGTCTTTACTTCTGTGGGGTTGTGAGTGAATTGTCTTAGATTATCCCTGACTCAGGCCATTTGGGTAGAACTACTTATAGAGAATCTTGTAGAAAATGTTGGTAGATCTTGGTAGGTAAGTGACTTTTGAAGTCTAGGAAGAAGAGAGAAAGAAAGAGAGGGAAAGAGAAAGAGAGAGAGAGAGAGAGAGAGAGAAAGGGGG
>NW_007246181.1:857265-877393 GCF_000164805.1 Carlito syrichta
AGAGAGAAAGAGAGAGAGAGAAAGAAGCTGGGTATGGTGATGACTTTCAGAATGAGGTTAAGAATAGGGAAGTAAACTGCTGGCCCAGGCTGGTCAGGGCTAGAGGACTGGGTGGAACCACACTGCTTGCTCCCCCTGGAGTGATTCTCCTGCTGAGTCATCTATCACCAGCCCCCCAGGAGCTGTGGTCACTCCAGGCTGTCCTCTGAGAAAGCCCATATTTCTTCAAACACCTCCTTAAGGTGCCATCACCAGGCAGGGAAGCCTACTCTGACTCTGATCAAATCCTGTCCCACTTTTTAGGACACGGGGGGGCATCGGCAGCATTTCTGGGCTAGGCAGGTGCCTTCCAAGGAGATCCTGTGATGTCTGCTGCACTTGGGGACAGCTGGGAGGCACAGCCAGGCCCCAAGGGTGCAGCCTGTGACTTCAGGCAGAGCTAACCTCTTGGTTACAGGAAAAGGCCCCAGGAGGGGAGACAGGCTTTGGGGAGAGAAACCACACAAGCGCTCAGGAGAAATCAGTTGCTGGAATCCATCTCCTGGTGGGGGTGGCAGGGTGTAGGTTAGGTTGGAGGTGCTTTTGTCAAAGAGAACCTGAGCCCAAGGCTGTGAGACCTCAACTCATCCGAGGGTATTTTTATATCCTTTTAAGTTTCTTGAATAAGGTCTGATGGTCACCAGGCTGGGCGCAGGGAATACAGTGCTAAACCAGATGCCATCACCAATTCCCAGAAGCCTCCCTCCAGGGGGGAGAAACGTAAACAGATCCTTACAACATATTGCAAAAAGTGCCCATCCTAGACATAACCACAGGCAATTATATGGCCTTGGGCAACTCACTCAAACGTCTCTCCTCCTCAGTATTCCCATCTGCAAAATGGGTATAACCACAATGCCTACATTAGAGACCTGTGAGAGGGTGTAATGTCATGGGCCATACAGAGTGTTTCAGCACAGGATCCACCACATAATATGGTGCTATTGTGTGATAAGAGTAATTCAATGGCTGGGCTGGATGTAGTGGCTCATGTCTGTAATTCTAGCACTTTGGGAGGCCAAAGTGGAAGGATTATTTGAGGCCAGGAGTTTGAGCAGCCTGGACAACATAGCAAGACCCTGTCTCTCAAAAAAGAAAAAAAAAGAGTAATTAAGTGGTACCTGGGATACTCCCTAGCGAGGGATGGGAAACCATTATAAGTTTTTAAAAAATAGCTTTATTGAGATATATCATTTACATCTTATACTATTTGCCCATCTAAAGTGTGCAATTAAATGGTTTTTTTGCAGATTCACAGACAGGTGAAATCATAACCACAGTCAATGTCAGTACATTTGCCTTATCTCCAAAAGGAACCCTGTACCCTTTAGCTAATCACCCTCCACCCCTAGTTCCTCCCCAGTCCTAAGCAGCAGCTCAGCTTTCCATTTTTGTAGATGTGCCTATAGCAGGCATTTCATTTACATGGAATTGTATCATGTGCGGCCCTTTGTCACTGGATTCGCTCACTCAGCATCATGGTTTAAAGTTTCATCCTCACTATATGCGCACATTGTAGGGTTGAGAGGAGTGTGGTCAGATTTCCATTTTGGTGACTCAGTCTAGTGCAGGGTGAGAGGAGGCCTGAAGGGGCTGAGCCTGGCATTCAGGGAGGGGGCCTTTGCAGGAATGCAGGCGAGAGGTGGCGCAGCCTGGGCCAGGGTGGTGGCCAGGGGCAGAGAGGTTTCTGGAAACCCTCTAAGAGCTGGTTCTACTGACCATTCATTCCTTCACTCTACTTGGATGGCAAGTTGCTCATCCTGAGGGAACTCTGGTGGAAGAGGATGATTAACTCCCCCCTCCCAAAGAATGAACGTACCTCTTTTATGAACCAGGAACTGTGTTAGGCATTGGGAAGTAGATGGATGGGATAAGCAGATGGTCTGTTTGGCATGGCAGAAGGATGTGAGAGTGTGATGGGGGAGGGAGGTGGGGAAGGACTCACTCTAGAAGTTTAAGTTTTATCCCGGTGGCTCTAAAGAGCCCCGAAGGGTTTTAAGTGGAGGCATGATGTGGTCAGTCAGTTCACATTTTAAAACCAACACACAACTACCTGTGTGTTGAGCTATAGGAGGCTTTTGAGATAGTCCTGGCAGGGATGCTGAAGGTCTGAACTGAGCAACAGGCCTAGAAGGAAGGGCACTGATAGGTGAATTGTGAGGAGGTGGGAGAGTGTTGGCTTCAGGCTCCTGGCCATCCCACCCACAAATCCGAGTGCCATCTTGGAAGCTCAGGAAAGAGGGAGTGTGGAGAAGGAGTGGTCAAGTGCTGTGGAAGGGTCAGGCCTATTGAGGACAGGAGGGCCTAGTGGTGATCCTAGGGGCAAAGAGACCTAGACAAAAAGGAGAGGGATGAGGGATGGGGAGAGGTTCCTGAAGAAGTGGAGAGAGGAATCCAGAGCCCAGGAAGAAGAACTCCCTTCCCTGGCAGCCTAAAGGGAAGGCCATGGGGCAGAGGCAGATGGAAATACTCAGAAGGAAGGGAGCTGATTCATGTGGCACGGCCTCCATGCCACCAGGGATATGGAGGGCAAGGCCCATTTGCTGAGAAATAGTGGCCTGGTGGCAGAGGGGAGGGAGGTGGCCAGAGACACACAGGTCAGTGTCCCAAGGGCTCTGCTGAGGCTGGAGACCATGGACCAGATTATCAGCCTGCATGGCGGTGTGATTTTTCTCTAACTGTAGGTATAGGTGCACAGACATGGGCTTTAGGTCAACCCAAGGCTGAGGATGGCAGAGTTTCCATGAGAGCAGGGCCAGGTGGCACAGAAGATTCTGGCAAGGGGGGCTGAGATGACACGCCAAAGGGTCAGGCTGAACTGGGAGGGAGGGAGGCCAAGAGGATGGTGATGGCCTTGGAGAGGGGGACAGGGGTCATGGACTGGGGCTCAGATAAGTCAAAAGGGCATGAGGGGGTAAGAGAGATGTTGGGGGTTAAGATTTGATGGCAAGCCGGGGCTTGGTGGCTCAGTCTGTAATCCCAGCACCTTGGGAGGCCGAGGCAAGTAGATTGCCTGAACCCATGGGTTCGAGACCAGCCCAGGCAACTTGGCAAGACTTTGTCTCTACAATAAATACAAAATTAGCCGGGTGTGGTAGCATGCACCTGTAGTTCTGGCTGCTTGAAAGGCTGAGGCGGAAGGATCGTCAGAGCCCAGCAGGTCGACGCTGGGGTGGTGGCTGTGAGCATGCCACTGCACTCCAGCCTGGGTGATGGAGTGAGACCATAACTCAAAAAAAAAAAAAAAGATTTGCTGGCAAGAGGTAAACTGTAATTGTGGAAATGAATTTCTAAAAGGAAAAACCAGGAGCCAGAAAGACGAAATTGAGGGAGTCCAGTGTTGAGGAATAATATTAGCAACATTCACTGAGTGCCTGTAAAATGTTAGACACAGTTCCATATTCTTTACATATATGATCCTGACTGTACCCCTCTGAGGTCGAGGTATTGTTATTATTCTCATTTTTCCTGAAATAACTTGCTAGTAAATAGGAAGTCCAGGACCAGAACCTGGGTTGGCTGTCTACTGTAGGAGCCCGTGTCCCCACCCATGACACTAGGCTGTCTCTGTGCGAAGCTGGGGCAGCCAGGCATGGATCACTATTGGTCAATCCCCAGTTGTACCCCTGTTCTGGAAGACAATCTAGTTCATAGGATGCTCTTATTCCCCTGGCAGGGAGGAGGTCAGTTATTCACGCTAGGGTTGTAGTGTGCTGTTCTGCCCAACAACAGTGCAGGTAGAAGGAGGGACAGAGTGGTCAGGGAGAAATTCTCCTGTACCGGTGTCTTCAGGTCCTGAGGGTGACTTCAGAACTCACTGGAAGTCCTCCAATGGTTACCAAGTGAAGGATCAAGCCCTTGACCCCTGAATGGAAGGAGAGCAGCCGTTCTGACAACTTCTGGAGCCTGCTACTGTCTGCAGAATGTTCACCAACATGAGCTTAGCAGAGTCTGGATTACTGTCCCCATTTCACAGATGAGGCAATGCCTTGCCCATGGTCACATCAGCTGGACACTGAATCCACCGTTGGCTTCCTGGTCCTGCCTGCATCTAGCTCTGGGGCCAGGGATGGTGCATCCCTCCCAGGAAAGCCAAACCTTTCAGGCATTTGGGCAGAGAGGGAAGAATTCCACTTCCTTCCCTCTTCCTTTGCCCTCTCCTGCAACTCTGCTTTGATCCTGACGAAGCCCAGCAGGGGAAGACTATTGGGTCAGCAGTGGCCTTCCCCTTTGGGCCTTGGCAGGAACCTGCTATGAGCAGGACTGGTGGATCAGGGGCTCACCTGAGGAACTGTGATCACAGCTGCCCAAACCCGGCTCTGGTCAGCCCTGCAAGCCTCCCATGAGCCTCCTGGGGTGGTCAGGTCTTACTTCCAGGTCAGGCTGAGAAATGGCCATGTTCCTTCATGCCAGTAAGACCTCCTGTCAGTGAGGTGAGCTAGACCCAGGCAGTGGGCCTTCAGTCAGCTGTTGAGATAAAAAAAACATCACACAGACCTGGACTCTGTTTCTTATGAGCCATGTGACCTTATCCACATCACTCAGTCTCTTTCCTTGATCTCAGTTTCCTCATCTATAAGATGGACAGAATAAAACCCTCAGCCTCAAGGGGAAGTCTGGGGGATTACATGAGCTAATGGGTATGAGAGCATCCAGCACAGAACCTGGCACATAGTAAATGCCTCCTAAATGGAAGTCGTCATTGTCATTACTACTAAATGAACTTCACAATGCCAGAGGAAAGGGCAAACCCCCAGTGGATAGGTAACTCTGACCTTAGCCAATTTGGGAACAATCGAGTCTCACCCCTCAGGACACCTCCTCATCTGGGGTCTTGGTGGAAGCCTTTGAACCATCTCTTTTCTGTGGGTTGTTCCCACAACACATGGGCACACTGCAGAGATCGGGTGGCTTCAACATTTCCCTTCGTAGGCATTTTCATAACCTAGTTACTTCACTGATGTGTCGCAGGCGCAGCACAATTGGTCACGCTTTTACTTACTTATGCATTCATTCCTGCACTCAGCAAGTGCGCTGAGCCCTGGCAAGGCTGATAGTCGCTGGCATGCAGCTGTATGACTTGCGATATTGATGTACTGCTGAACCAGTTGGCAAATGGTGGTTGTCTCAAGCCCCAAAGCATTACCAATCCCTTTAATCCATCAGCACAGCTGCCCTGACTCCTCCACCTGGACCCTTGCCATCATTTCCCATTCTCTATCAGCTGAAGGGTTCACCTGTAGTCGGGGCAGTTCAGAAACAATGGCATTGGAGCTGAGAGAAGGGTGCGAAGGGGACTTGGAGAACCTTGCAGGAGATGTTTATCTTGGCCCGAGCCTCACAGGTAGAGGACGCAATTTCCTGAGAAGCTGCTGCCCCCCTCTTCTGGCAGGTTTCAGCCTCTGGCGTTAATCCATGTCCATATCACTCAGTCTCCTTCCTTTGCCTCAGTTTCCTTATCTATAAAATTGACAGAACAAAACCCTCAAACTCATAGGGAAGTCTGGGGGATTATATGAGCTAACGGGTATGAAAGCACCCAGCACAGAGCCTGGCTCCATTCCCACAGCCACTGCAATCACAAATGATCTATTAATTCACAGCCATTACAGCCACAATTGCAATTATTATTATGCCTTCAACTTGAGTCATTTTATATATGGGAAGATGCTGCTGCTGGGGTATGGGACAGCAGTGGGTCATGTACTCATAAAAAGAGATGAAGGGTCTCCTTCTATTCTGGGGCCAAGGGCATGGTTCTTTATTTGGTAACTAGTTGGGGGAACTTCACAAATGAGTGCTAGCATGGATGATAGGCATAAGAACCTCACTTTACAGGTAGGGACGGAGGCTTGGAGAGGTTTAGTTTGCCTGAGTCCGCCAGCTAGCAAGAGGCAAGGCCAGGATTCAAAGCCAGAGAGGTGACCCTAAGCCTGTCTTCTTTTCACTCTATTGCTGCCCTAGGATGAGAGAGGACTGTGTTATTCCTCAGTCGTGGTCCTCCAGGTCAGGCAGGCATTGCGGGACAGCTGGTCATGATTTAGGGGTCTACTCTTAGAGGTGGCTATTTCCCCGTCACTTTACAGATCAGAAAGCTAAGATTTACAGGCTAGTGAGGTTTATAGTGGATAATGTGTAAAAAGTGCCTGACAGCAAAACAGCTGCTGTCAGATCTGTCCCACCCGGTCAGTCCAGTGCATCTCCTTCAAAGGTGACTCTCAGGTTTGAAGAGACACATATGACTGAGATGTATGGACTCATGGCACTGTGAAGGAGAGGCTGGACTTAGCATGACCCCAAAGGTGATTTTTCTCTATCCTTTCTCCTCTCCTCCCCACCTCTCTCATGCCCAAGCCAGCATGCATGTGTCTCTCTCCTTGGTCCTGAACTCTTTCTGGCAATAAAGTGGGGAGCCAGCCTCGTCCCAAATCCTGCTCTTTTCTCCGTGCATGTCATACTTACAGCTGAGAAGGAGTCCTTCAGTAATGATTCAAGGCAACAGCAGAATGTCTAAAGCTGAGGTTCCTAGAAGCCCTTTTGTTTTGTTTTTGAGGCAGGGTCTCACTCTGCCAATCAGGCTGGAGAGCAGTGGTGTGATTATGGCTCACTGGAGCCTAGACCTCTTCCTGGGCTCAAGAGATCCTCTTGCCTCAACCTCCTGAGTAGCTGGGACTACAGGCATGTGCCAGCACACTTGGCTAATTTTTTTCTGAATTGGAATCTCACTCTGTTGCCCAGGCCAGAGGGCAGTGGCACACTCACAGCCACCCCAGCATTGACCTGCTGGGATCGACGATCCTTCTGCCTCTGTCTTCCAAGTAGCCAGAACTACAGGTGTGCATTACCACATCTGGCTAATTTTTGATTTATTGTAGAGACAAGGTCTCACCAAGTTGCCTGGGCTGGTCTTGAACCCATAGGCTCAGGCAATTCACTCACCTTGGCCTCCCAAAATGCTGGGATTACAGGCTGAGCCGCAGAGCTTGGTTTTGGCTAATTTTTTAAAAAATATTTTTTGTAGAGACAGAGTCTCGTTATGTTGCCTAGGCTGGTCTCAGACTTCTGGTTTCAAGCAGTCCTTCCAGCTCAGCTTTCCAAAGTGCTGGAATTACGGGTGTGCGGCAGCACTCTAGACCTCATCTTGGCTGTAGTATGGAGGAGAAGTTGGAGGGGTAGGTATGAGAGACAGAGAGATCAGATGGTCAGGAATTCATATCTGATTGTATTTGTGGATGGGAGGAGACAGAGAGGCAGCCCAGGACAGGATATACTAGGATCCTGTTCTGGAAATAGGAGCCCTAAGGAAGAGTCCTGCAATTTCCTCCAGAGTGAGGAGCCTTTCTCATGACTGGGGTTTAAAGATGAGGTACAGGGTACTATGCCCATGGGGGAGAAGGATGCCAGGGGGAGCCTCCCACATCCTCCGATTCCATGCCACACAATGAGACTGGGTGGATAGAAGAGCAGGAGGGGAGAAAGAGAAAGGAGAAGCAGTTGGTGCCCAGGCATAGTGTGAACAAGTCATTAATGCCTGAAATGGGACACTTCTGCAAGGGGGAGGTGCTGTCAGTAATTTCATTCTCCAAGATCTACCCAGCAGGCAGATGTTTCTCCCAGAGCAGATTCTCCTCCTCCTGGGTTGATGCATTGTGTTTCTGTTTTCTTCTCAGACTCATTGTGGGGGAGAGAATCTCCTGGTAATAAGAATGCTATAACATCACAGCACTTCTTGACCACTTCCTATGGCCAGGCACCTGTTAAGCCCCCTAACTTGTATTATCTCATTTAATTGCCACCCCATCCCAGTGAAGTAGGTTCTGCTTTTATCTTAATTTTACAGAGGAGGACATCAAAGCATAAGAAAGGGAAGTTGCATGTTCAGGGCTATACAGCTAGTAATTGATGGGGGGTGGACAGGCATCCTGGTGGTCTGGCTGCAGAACCTGCTCTCCGATCCAGGCTGCTCTGCTGGAGAGGTGGAGGCTGTGCTTGCTCTCTCTCGGCTCCCTGCCATGTCCAGGTGGGCTTATGAGTCTCAGGATGGACTGTCGCCTGAGCCCCATCCATGCCACTATCACAAGCCAGACCTACCTTCTCTTTCTTCCAGCTGGATGGCTTTGGTCCCTTGTCACTAAGACCCCTGAGGCCCAGAAGGATGAACACTTGCAACTTCCTGCCCAGACCCACCTCCAGACTTGTGTTGAGGTGTGAGCCCACCTTCACCTACATCCATCCAGTTTATAAGAACAAAACACTCTCTTCCTCTGTCCATAGGCCATCCCCAGGCTCAAGTCCAGACCTCAACCTCTCTTGGCTGCCCTGGGACATTGTGGCACCAATCTCTCCTTGGTCTTGTCACAATCTCCCTCTTTGCCAGATCTTTCCTCTCTCATCCTAAAGAAATCTCAGTTGGTCTTATTTGTCTCTACTCTGCCATAGCCCTCTCCCCATCCACAGCTCAACTCCCAAGATCTACCACTTGCTGTCTAGTCTTCCTCATTCCCCACTTGCTCCTCGTGCCACTGCATTCTGGTTTCTACTCCAATTCCTCGTCTCAGACTGTCCTGCCAAGAGAATCTCTAAGCATGTCCTCTCATCAATAACTTGCCTTTATCTTGCTTGACCTGCACGCGTGACTTGGCATCATCGACTACTCCCTCCTTGGTACATCTTGGACTTCCAGGCTGCCTCCCACCCTGCCCTCTCACCAGGAACCTCCTCAGGTTCCCTTATGGGTCTCTTTCCCCAGGACCCCCTTTAAGTCAGTGTTCCCACATCCTGTCTGTGGGCCTTCCTCTTCCCATCTGTGTACTCCCTGGACAACTTCCATCCCCATGCCAAGGACTCCTGCTCTCTGGACCGGTTTATCCAGCCGCAGCTACACACTAATGGTATGCAGGCACCTCTGCCTGGACAGGCCCAACACAGCAGGGCCCTCTTCCTCCCAGCTGAGGAAGGGCATCTCTGCTCATCCAGCACCCAGGACAGAAACCTGGGAATCACCCTACTTGCGTCCCTCTCCCACACTCCGTTTCATCTGTCACCAAAACCTGTGGATGCACTCTCACTGTAGTCAGAGAGATCATTCCTAAGATGTGAATCTGGCTTTGTCCCCACTTAAAATCTTTAACTGGCTCCCAACGCCTTTGGGACAAAATCCAGACTCTCTTATGTGACAGGCGGGGCCCTTCTTGATCTGGCCTTTCTCCTCTTCATCGGTTGTTTCTCTTACCATTGCCCATATCATGCTCTATGCCCCAGCTCCATGTCTTTGTCTGTAAGATGGGCTAATCACAGTCCCTGCATCATCAGAGTGTGAGGAGGATGAAAAGTTCTAATGGAGGACAAACATTTAGCATAATTCCTGGCATAGATGTGTGTTCAAGAAATGTCAGGGTTTGTTATTATTCCAGCAGAGGTGAAGAAATCTTTGGTGGACTTCACAGAGGAGGTGGCCTTGGAGCCCCTGCTTGGAGGATGGAGGATTTGGACATGTGGTGCTGTGGGGTAACTGAATGCAAGCAGGAGAACTATAAGTGCAAAGACCTAAGGAGGTCAGTGCTCATACCTCGAGCAGCTCAGAGGTTGTGGAAGAGAATAGTAGAGGCTGAAAGCAGGAAATGTAAAGCCAGCCTGAGCTTGGACTTTGCTCTCTGGACAATAAGGAGCCACAAAAGATGCTGAGCAGGTGTGATTGCCTCAGCCACCATCTCCTCATTGAAATTTTGCGGCAGCTCCTGGCTTGCCTCTGTCTCCCCTCTGGTCTCCACACTACAGACAGGGGAGTCTTTTGGAAGCCTGTTAGCCAGTCACATTATTTCCCTGTCCCACTTTACAGCCTTCACTGGCCCCCACTGCTCTTGGGATAAGGACCAGCCTCCTTCCAGCCTGGCCCTGCCCTGCCCACCTCTGTGGCCTCCTCATCCCCACTCTATTAGCTCCAGCCACATGGGCCTTCGTCTAGTGCCTCCTACTTCTCAGTTAGCAACTGCTTATGAAGCATCTGCATATTCGCCGTGCAGGGCCTTTGCACATTGCATTCTTGCTGCCGGAATACTCTCCTTCCTTTAGAAAAAAAAAATCTCTTTAATTCTTGCTCATCCTGTTCATCTCAACTCAAATGTCCTTCCTCCAGGAAGTCTTTCCTGACTGTCCCCTTTTATAAGCTCTCAAGATACCATGTGCCTCTCCTTTGTAATGCTATCCACCATAGTAATTTTACCTTTATTTGTGTAATCATGGGACCAGCTGGTTGTATGTTCTGTGAGCATGGGAACTGGGACTCTCTTGCACACAGTAGCATCCCAGGGCCTAGTACAGTGCCTGCTATCCCTGTGGCATGAAATGGTGGTATGGGGGGAGAGAATGAAAAGAAACAGAGATTGGAATTGGGGGGCTCTTTGGGGAACTGTCCACAGTTCGGGTGAAAAGTGGTACTTGGAACTGGGGCAGGTATGAGGAAGAAAGACAGGACATGGGCGATAGAAGTGACCAGGAGAGAAAACCCACTAGCAAGTGGAATGGCACTGAGAAGCTGTCACTGAGAAGAAGGAGTCCAGGCTGTTCCCAATAATGGGGGCTTGGGCAAGGGGAAGGGACCCACAGGCAAGGAGCAGATCGAGTCTGATGTCACATGTCCTGGAAGGAGCTTCAAATAAAAGTGCAGAGTTGGGTGGGAGTTTGTATAGAATTCTGAGAAGTGAAGAGGACAGGACACTGGGGTGGGGTGAGGCTGCATAAAGACAGCAGAGAGAGGAAGAGTTGCTTCACAGAACCCCAACTTCTTCTTCAGGGAACTGGGCAGCAATGGCCAACATTCTAGGATGATTCTGAGCCCAAATAAGAAAATCTAGGTACAGTCCTTAGCAAGCCATCTGACACCAGTGGGAGCTCAATCGTTCACCATCATCATTATAATACTTAACTACATATCCTGGCCAGGCGTGGAGGCTCATGCCTGTAATCCCAGAATTTTGGGAGGCAGAGGTGAGCCCAGGGGTTCAAGACCAGCCTGGGCAACTTGGCAAGACCTTATCGCTACAATAAATAATAAAAAAAATTAGCTGGGCATGGTGGCATGCGTCTGTGGTTCCAGCTACTTAGAAGGCTAAGGCAGAAGGATCACCTGAGCCTGGCAGGTCGAGGTTGCGTTGGTTGTGAGCATGCCACTGCACTCCAGCCTGGGTGACAGAGTGAGACTCTGACTCAAACAAAATAAAACAAAACAAAAAACTACATGTCCAGGCTGAACTCAGTAGTCTCAAACAATCAAAAAATAAAGGATATGAGGCCATGAAATCCATCACACTATTAGCAGACTCCTATCTATGCCTTTTTCTTGGGACTCTGGAGCAAGTCCAAGGAGTCTAAGAAGTCCAGGAAGAAAAAAGGGAGTTCTAGAGCTGGAGATGTCTAAAGACCTTGGGCCAGCCATGGCTAGCAGGTTGACCCCAGATCATCCCATGCAGGTACAAAGAGCCACCTTTGGGGACGCTTGGGACACTCCTCTGACCAAGTCACCCCAGGACCCTTCCAGGATCCTCTCTGTCCCTAGACTCTCCATCCCCATCCTCATCCATCGATTCACTAAGTTCAGGAAAAACAGAGCTCACCAGAAAGGAGTGATACATAAAACCAAGCCCCTGTGAAGCCACACATGGCTCTACCTCGGCCTTTCCAGCCAACTGCAAGATGCCTTCCCTTTCTTGTGTAATCCAGGAAGTGGGCTTGATTGAACAAAGATGTGGTTCTTGGGTGGGAAATAGAGGCAGCAAAGCCAGTGCCTTTTTTTCTTTCATGGCAAAAGGGGGGCTTACAGAGGAAAGGAGGCAGGCACGTTGGGCTGTAAAAAAAGCTACGGGGGCTGCCTTCAGAGCCCAGTGCAGCTGCAGAACTGAGCCCACAGGAGCTCTGAGGGGCCTGATCTGTCTGCTTCTGCCAGTTGGCCTGACCCTCGTCCATCCCCTCAGGGCCTCAGTCTCCACCTGCCCCTAACCCTGCCTCATCACCGTCCTGAGAAGAAGTGCCCTTCTTTGCTTGGTTCTACCTCAGCTATCCCCAGGCGGCGAGGAGTTGGCTTGGTTCAGGCTTCCCACAAGAGGCCCAGGCCACTTCTCCACAGGGAGCCCTCTTCCTCTTCCCTGGGGGTGCTGCTGGAGTGTGGATTGTAGCGGGAATGGGTGTGTCTGGAAGCCTAGGCTAGGGGCTATCACAGGGTTACCTGGGCCTGCATGGCAGATAGGCAGCCTTCCTGAGGTCTCTGCTGTCATCTCTCCACAGTCTCGAAGTAGCCTGCAACAGGGAGACCGTGATGGAGCCCGGAGACTGGGCCGCCTGGCCCGGCTGCTCAGCATCACCTTGATCACCTTGGGGATTGTCATCATCATTGTGGCCTTGACCGTCAACTTTGCAGGTGAGACTCAGCCCCTCAGTGGAGGGAGCCAGCTTGCCAGGTGTGAGGACTGCCCAAGGGCATAGCCTGGCCCTTTAGGTAGGGTTGGGGGAAAGTGTAAAGGCCTCTGGGGAGCCACAACCTTATCCTCTCACTCTGGAAAAGTGACCCAGTCCCCAGCAGTGAGCAGTGAGTGTGGATCCATTTGCTGACTTGCCTTATGCCTGGAGAGCAAATCAACATAAAACGGTGTGGGTGTGGCACTGGTCTAGGAGTCAGAGGCCATGAGCTCCAGCTCAGCTCTGACGGTCCCGGGGCTCAGGTCAGCGTCCTGTCTGACTGAGTCTTAGTATGTTCATGTATCAAGTAGCAGGAAGAAGTCTACAGCACTGGCTTTTGTGAGCCTTACCTGAGACAATGGCTGTGACTGTGCTTTGTAAACTGTGGGCTTGGTACATAAGACTCCCGGTGCAGCCAGCCAGGATATACTAGAAGGAAGCCATGTGTATGGTGGAATCCAGGAAGTAACATTTCTGTGACACCCAAAGATGGCCCAGTGAAGTTATCAAGCAGGGAGCCATCTTCAAAGGTGACCTCTCAGCTGCTCGTGAAACCCGTGTAGCTTTGTGAGGCTACTTTGGGGGCTATTCAGGTCAGAGGTGTCCATTTTCCTCCCTTCTCACATGCACCCTGGGAAGCCCCCAAGCATCTCTGCCCAGTTCAGTGAACAGCCTGAGCTTTTCCCCTGAAGACCTTGCTACTCAAAATGTGCCCTGTGGACCTGCAGTAGGAAGTCACCTCGGACTGTGTCAGAAATGCAGATTCTCAGGCCCCTTCTCAGATCCACTGAACTGGAATCTGCATTTTAATAAGATTCTCAGCTCAATAGAAAGCCTGGGATTCAGCTGTGGGGCTGTGGGCAACCCTGGTCACTTAGGAGAGGGAAGTGCCTGGGGTTGTCATTAGCCTGCCTGGATTCAGAAGCCAGGTCCTGCACTTTCTAGTTGTGGGAACTGAAGTATGTTCTGAGTTTCCTCCATTGGTGCTGAGTCTGACTGACACGCAGGTATGTGCAAGGCAGGAGGCCATCCAGGGCATTAGCCTCAGAGTCACTTTCTGATGCCTCAGTCTCCTTTGTCCAGCTGCTGCCTGTCATTTTAGCCAGGACTCTCTCAATGGCAAGTGACAACTACCGAACTCAAATTGGTAAAGGGAATTTGTTAGCTCTCACTATAAAATTGAAGTATAGATTGTTCCATCCTTACGCACGTTTGTGTCCAGGAGCTCAAATGATGTTGACAGGAATCTGTCTCACTTTCTTGTCTTCTTTCCACTGTGTTGGCTTTGTCCTAGGCAGGATCTCTCCTTATGATGGTGAGATGGCAGCCAGCAGCTCTAATAGCAGCCCTAAGGATGGCACATATTTTATTTTATTATTTTATTTTTGAGTTGGCATCTCGCTCTATTGCCCAGGCTGGAGTGCAGTGGCACAATCACGGCTCATTGCGGCCTTGACCTCCTGTGCTCAGGCGATCCACCCACTTCAGCCTCCCAAGCAGCTGGGACTACAGGCATGTATGCCCAGCTAATCTTTTATTTTTTATTTTTTGTAGAGACGAGGTCTTGCTGTATTGCCTAGGCTGGTCTCTAGCTCCTGGGCTCAAGTGATCCTCCCTCCTGAAATGCTGGGATTATTTGCATGAGCCACCGCATCTGGCCACGGCACACATTTTAATCAATACAGTAGCTAAGTAGGGGGAAAAGTGCCTCTTTGTCAACAGTTATAGCAAAAATCCCAGGACCGATTCTGATCGGCCCACCTTTGGGTCAATCACTGAGGCTGAAGTCTTCTAGTTGGAAGGAGTTCAGTTTCACCAAGAGCCTCAAACCAAAGAGATCCCCAGCCCTGTACCTTAGTCCTGCTACCATTTCCCACTAGGAAACAGACACCCAAATCCTCAGATCAGGGATTTGAAGAGCCAATGTTCTGAGCTCTGTTTTGCTATAACTTTTCCTTTCTTTACAGTTCAGAAGAAATAAAACTAACCAGGGAGCTGTGCTAGCAGAGGCAGGCCCTGGCCAGCTGGAGAGCTCAACCCACATCCTCCCCACATAGGAGGATTGGGTGGTGAGTGCCAAGCATCCACCTGTCCCCAAGTTCCAAAAGCACAAACTCGGAGGGAAGCCCCCAGGTCACCTCATTGTCAGCCCACATCGGATGGGAAGATCTGGAAGAAGGAAGGAAGGAAGGAAGGAAGGAAGGAAGGAAGGAAGGAAGGAAGGAAGGAAGGGCAACACTGTGAAGCCAAAGAAGAATGTGGTTTTGTCTCATGGACACGTACCGGCATTTGACCCCAGTGCTCTGGTTTGTTTCTCATCCCCATGATTTTTTGGACTCTTCCAAGCAGCAGAAACAGCCAGAATGAGAAGGAAACCAGCCTCACAAACAAGACAAACTATGCAGGGAGAGAAGTAGCACAGTCCCTTTGCACCTGTGGACCAGTAGGGACTTTATCTTTTGTATTTTTCTTGAGGGGAGACAAAACAGACTGTTTGCATGCTTTGTGCCACATGCCCATGCAATCCCAGCTGGTGCTGGAGCTCAGCACAGGCCCTGGATCCCCTCAGGCACACAAGGTGTGTAGCTCCTTGGAAAGAGGCAGCCTCCACACTTAATCCTCTATTGCAAGGTGGAGGCACCGAGAGGAATGCTAGCGAAAACAGGGACAGGGACAGCATGACCTGCAGGCCTCTTTGCAAAGTTTTCATCTTCAGAAGCATCTCTGCCCAGGACTCTGGTTCCAGTGTGACTCCTAGGGCAACCCAGTCAGCCTATTGCGTCCTATCTATGCTGTAGCCTGGGACACCAACCGAGAACTCTTGGGACCTGACGCAGCCACAAGTGAGCTGGCTGGGTGAGGTCAGAGCCTGAGCTCTCATCCTGCAGGGGCCTCCTCAATGGTCTAGGGTACAAGCTTGGGCCCCATGTGAAGGTGGCTCAGGGGGTTACATGACTTCAGGCTCCCAGGCCAGCCCCATGTGATGCTCTGTGCTTGGCCCTGTGCCCCAGGCCATCCACCAACAGCAAAGCACCCCCCCACCCCGACCACTTCTGGTGGGACTTCTCATGGACTCCCAGGCTGTGAGGGGTGTTTGTACCACCTGCAAATGAGTGAGCCAGAGAGTTTTCATGAAAGTTTGTTGTTTCTTGGGTTGGAGGTTCCCGAGACAAAGGAATGGGCTCAGTTTGAAGGGTCCAGTCTGCTGGAACATGGGGGGCCCGGGTTTGGGAATATACTCATGTGCCCAGAGGCAGGGAGCTAGACACGGTGACCTCTGTGTCTTAGGACCTGATGGGACCCCTGAAAGGAACCAAGCAGAGCCCTTGTCCTCCTCTTTTGTTTCTGCCCTGTGATTCTCCCCAGACTTCCCCCTGGCACAGGATCTATCCACAGAGACCCCGCCTGCTCCTGCCTGTCCTGCTGGCTTCAGCTTCCGGACCCTGGAAAGGGGTGCTCTGGGCTTTTCCACCCTGGGAGGCCCTGCCTAGCAGCCAGGGTCATTGACTTGTTGGAAAGGCAGGTTCCCAGCCACAGCCAGATGGGCCTGAAGTCTGGCAAAGTCTGTGTCCCCTATGTCCCATCAGGACTCTCATGCCTCCTGTCCAGGAAAAGAAGAGCAGGTCAGTACAGAGTCGCTGTCTGTTGGGAGAGGCTCTGGGTCCTATGTGTAGCTGCAGCTCTGAGCCTTCCAGTCAGGGTCCATGTGACCGGGGTGGGAGGTGGGCGGAAGGAAACAGGGCAGAGCTCCCGGGTGCTGGTGGATCCCTTTGGGGCTGGTGTCCCTACTTCAGTGCCCCACCTGGGAAATAAACTCCAACCTCTCTCGGTCCTAAAGCAGGGAGTGGTTGGGTTTCTTTAGGGAAACTTTGAGGTGTTTTTCAGGAGAGGGAGGATGTGGGCCCAGAGTATTTGTGTCACTTGTGAAGTCAGCTCAGGTCAGGGAAGGGAAGAGGCCACTCACAAGCTGCAACTCTGTAAAGAAGGCCCCAGGGGTCCCCAGCTTCAGTAACCCAGAGAGGAGAGAGAAACAAACCAGATGCATGGTTGAGGGATTGTCACATGGGGAACATGATGCGGAGGAGGGACTCTGTGTGTAGCCTCTGTGTGGCCCAAAGTGTCACGCATGCCCAGAACTCTGCCCCCACGCCTTCTCACCCCTCCCACAGGCTCTGCTGTACACTCCCTCCATCCCACATGCACATACTTGTTTACACTCAAAACGCGGGACAGCCGAGGACCCTACTAAGGTGAAGTTACTGTAGACAGCCCTGAGAATGGGCACAGTGGGACATTTTTCCATTTAGGCAAGGATGGCTTGAGCACTTCCTAGGGTGCTAGGGACATCACGCAGAAGCCCAGAGCCCTAGGGCAGGAGGAGGGCTGGGGCCATGGAGGAGAAAGTCATCCTGGATGCGAGAAGATTGTGAAGGAACATCTCCACAGCCCCTGCCCTAGGCAGCCAGCCTGGTGACTCAGGCCCTGCGGAGGCTGGAGGGGACAGTGGTCCTGCTGCTCCATCTTGAGTCCAGCCGACAACTGCATGAACAAGGAGGTCCCTGCTCAGGGCACAGTCCCAGCCTCTCCCATGTCCCATAGGGAGCAGCAAGAACCTCACACCGCCATCACCACACACACCAGTGACGCCTCTGTATTTCTTAGCATGGAAAGAAATAAAGCTGAATGTACACACTCACCTCCGGCCTGCTTGTTTATGCTGCTGGGGCCAAGGATGTTCCAGACAATAAGCGGAGTGAGCAGTCCACTCACCAGTGGGCCCAGGGGTGGGGCTGAGGCCTGGGCAATGGGAACCTGGCACACTGGGGCTCCACAGCCACCTCAAGGTTTTCCTCTGGCAAGTCGCGTGTCTTTTCTGGGCCTCAGTTTCTCCAGCTATAGAACAAGTTATTCCATCTGCTAGACTTCAGGCCTGGAAGAGAAAAGGGCAAGGATGACTTGAGGAACATCTCTCAGAGGCCCCTACTGAGTCCTGGCACATGCTGGGCACTTTATACCCACAGATAAATCCACATGGCAGTCCGATGGGGTCACTAGTATCAATATCCCTGGGTTCAGATTGGTAAACTGAGACTCAGAGGTTCAGGGACTTGTTTAGGGTCACACTATGCCTGGCACATAGAAGGTACCGAAAAAATGTTGGGGACTGACCCGGTCCCAGGTCTATCTGTCCCAGAGTTAGCTTCTTGCTGCCACGCTTTGATGTCTGGAAAGGAAAAGCCCCGTGGATGGAAGGTGAGAATTAGTTGCTCAGGAGAGAAAGTTGGGAGGAAAGATCTGTGTGAAGCAGGTAGGGCTGCCCTAACATAGAAGGCGGTGGGGGCCTGAGGAGGGCAGACCAAGGGGAGGGCAGAGCAGGAAGGGAGGGGATTGCCATTATGCTTTAGGTTGTAGGAGTGGGAACCAGTCTAGCCGAGCTCAAATCCTGCCTAGCCACTTAGTAGCTGGGTCCCTCGGGAAAGCGCCTTAACCTCTCCGTAGCCTATGCCTCACCACATCCGAAAATGTGAGCATCCAATGAGATCATCCACGTGCAGATGCCAACACGCCCTCTGGGGCTGCCAACTCTGACCCATGTCCCTCTGCGAGATGAGCTTCTTGTTCAAGACAAAGTGAGATGCTGAAGCTGTGTTCATGGGGACTGAGGACATATTTCACGCTTCTCTCCCCACCCCCAGTCTGTCTGCTCAGGTGATGCCCCCTGGCCCCCACCTTACACCTGTGTGTGGAGGACTGGGCCCTGCCTTCCTCCTCCTGCACAAACTGAGGTGTTTACAGGCTCCATGAAGGTTCGTGGGAGAGTTAACAAAGCGTTGCCCCTATAATCCCCTACTCCCATCCCTCAGCTCTGTACCTGATTCTGACCCCTCTGGCTTTGCCCGCTATGGAGGGATAAGATGGGGATCCCCTGGTTAGCCTCCCATATGTCCCAGAGTCAGGAACTGTGGACAATCAGGAACTGTGTGGGTACATCTTTCTCATCTCACGATTCAATCCAACTTACTTTAATTCAATTCAACAAACACTCTATGTGAAGGCCCAGGGCCAGCAATGGGCACTTAGAGGTGAGTAAGCCCCAGGCGTAGGTTTAGAAGAGCTCCCATTCCTGTGAGGAAGACAGGCAGTTATTGGCAACACAGCAGAGGCTTACAGGGTGTGTTAGTATTTGCATGGATGCTCAGTAGGACAGCCAGAAGGGAGCAGCAAACTTTGCTTGGGAGGGGGAGGGGAGGCTTCCCTGAGGGACCCTGGGATTGGATCCCCTCCCTCCCTCCTTCCACAAACTTACATTCAGCACCTGCTATGTGCCAAGCCCTGTAATGGACTCTGGGGACACAAAGATAAAGAAGGATGGGCTTCCTGACCGTGTGACCTTTGACCTAAAGGAAAGGATCTACTGTATGCAGGGGGGAGTTAGTATTTGGGGGCAGGTTGAGTGGCCCGTGGATGAGGGCAGCAGGGTGCGAAACCTGGGGGTCCAGAAGGGCTGTCCCAGGAGCCTGCGAGCAGGAAGATAGTCCACCAGGAGACTCTTGGGTCCTGGGCTCCATGTAAGTGGAAGTTCATCCCAGCCAGACTAGAGGCCAGAGGAGCATTTCATAAGTGCCAGAGTCTGGGATCCCTGCTTTGTATGAATTATCTTATTTAATTCTCACAACATTTAATTCTCCCTCCACAAGAGATCATCTCATTTTCCTGAGAAGAAATGTAACTTTTAGAGAGATCCAGTGACTAGGGAAGTTGGACCTTTAGAAGCGTGCTTGGTAACCAGAGACTCTCCAGGCCTTTGAAGCCTGTGAGCTATTTCAAGGAACTTGGCCATTCCACATCCTTTCACTGCATAGCCTGTCATGTGGTGGCCATATTTCTCTGCAGCTTTTTTGTTTGGGTGGTGCATCACTGGGATCCTTTCAAAGGCACTTTCAGCACCATCTGGGAGTGCAAATTAAGATGAAATGCCACCAGCGCAATGTCATCAACTTAGCACCACTTGGGCTTGTGGGCCCCTTCTATATATGAACTGTCAATGTCAGCCACACCCCTTTACTATCAGCTTGGTGGCCTGAATGTTTCTTTGGCATCGCTTGTCAGACGCAACCCGATTCCATTAACTTAAAAGGGGATTAGATAGTTGGGCGTGGTGGTGCACTCCTGTAGTTCCGGCTACTTGGAAGGCTGAGGCAAAAGGATTGCCAGAGCCCAGGAGGTCGATGCTGGGGAGGCCCTGAGCATGCCATTGCACTGCAGCCTGGGTGACAGAATGAGACTCTAATGCAAAGAAAAAAAAAGGGGCAGTGGGGGAGGGTTAGGGAAGGTTGGGATTGCAGGTGTGAGCCACCATGACTGGTCCTTGCCCCACCCTTTCTAGGAGGAGTCACAATTCTCTTAGAAACAGAAGGTTGGGATCAGGCACGGTGACCCACACCTGTAATCTCAGCATTTTGGGAGGCTCCTCAGTAAGGGAAAATTTGAGGCTCCCACAAAGAAGAAGGGGTCAAGCCGGGCTCGTGGCTCAGCCTGTAATCCCGCGCCTTTGGGAGGCTGAGGTGAGTGGATTGCCTGAGCCTGTGGGTTCGAGACCCGCCTGGGCAGCGAGACCTCATCTCTACAATAAATCAAA
>NW_007246181.1:877456-883046 GCF_000164805.1 Carlito syrichta
AAGAAGGGGTCAAATGACAGATGCCTGTGCTGCTGGGATCAGAGACCTCAGGCTTCCCATCAGAATACAGGATCACGATCTCTTTACACTCGGGGTGTGGAAGGCCCACTGGACAGCTGGATACACAATGACAATGACCTGGGGGCACAGTCTAGTGACTCCGCCTGTCCCAGAATCCGGGAGGTTCTGGGTACCCCAGGCTGACCCTGGTGTCCTGCTCGCCTCCACCCCCAGTCCCACCCTGCCTCCTTCCCATTCTCTGACACATGAGAGAAGACAGCTCCTTCTGTCCAGGATCCAGGGGCATCTAGTCCCCTTCCCAAGTCTTTCACTCACTGGCTGTGTGATCATGGGTGGCCACAGTCTCTCTCCAGGTCTCAGTCTCATCTTGTCAAGGAGTGAGACAACCGAGAGCAGGGCTTGCAATCCTGGCCACACATTGGAATCACCTGGAAGATTTCAAAAATTCGAATACCTGGGTGCCGCTCCTAGTGAACCTGGTTTAATTGGCCTGGGTATGGCCTGCATATCCCGATTTTGAAAAGCTTTCCAGGAGATCTCAATGATCATTCAAGGCTGGAAGCCACCAGTCTGGACTCCAGAGCCTTGTTATTCAAAGTGTGGTCCCTAGACCATTAGTCTGGGCATCGCCCAGAGCTGTCAGAAAGGCAGAAGCTCAGGCCACTCCCTTATCAACCAGAATCTGCCCTTTAGTAAGATCCTCAGGTGTTTCTACACAGCTTAAAGTTGGACAAGCTCTGGTTGGTTGCCTGAAGCCTCCTCCTTCTGTCTCTCAGTCAGTGCTCCTCTGGAGAGGGCCCAGCATGGCCTCAGTCTCAGGAAGGTAGAGCCACGGAGCCGAGGGGCACTTGAGGACTCACCTTCTCCAGCGGATCCTTCATCTCCCCTCTGAAAAGAACAACCTTCCCTCCTTCTTCCTTTCTCTTCCCTTCCTTTCTTCCTCTAGGATTTATTGTAACAAACAGAAAATCTAGGCAATACTGAGAAGCCAAGAGAAGGACAAGAGAAACCCCAGATAAGTTTGGGGGTCTCACAGCAGAAACTTGCACCCCCCTTCCTAGCATGTTCACCAGTAAGGCTTTGGCCCAGGTGAAGAAGACAATTTGTGTGTGGGTGGGAGGAAGTCAGAAGGTCAGGGTAGGTGTTCCCCCAAGGCCTGATGCCCAAGGAACCTTCTGGGACCTGTCCAGGAATGGAGGAAAGCCAAGTGGGTGTCTCAGGGCTGCTTGGATGGAAACTTCTACTCACAATCAAAGTTAAAGCCCTGGGTCTCCATCCCCAGACTCTAGGCCTCCAGGAAGAGGGAGGAGGAAGGGACCTTGAGAAGCTGTAATGCCTCTTGCACCCCTGTGTTGGGATAGGAATTCCTACTCCCAGGTTGGCCAGGGTTCATAAAGTACCTTTGTGCTGATTATAAAATGGGTCCTTCTAGGCAGAAGCAGCACAAAACCGCACAAAGGGGTCCCTTCCTGGGGACTTTTGCAGCATGGGTACTCAGCCAGGTGTGCTGAGAGCAGATCAATTGCAGGGGCCCTGGGCACCACCTGAGCAGGATACAACCTGTAAGCCTTTCCTGGGTAGGCGTGCTGGCCACACCCTGTTGGAGGTCCTTCTCTGGAGCTGGCAGTAGAACTGGTCAGCTGGAAGTTGGGCCCCTCCAGGGTTTCTGCCTCCTGCATTATTGATCTGCTGCCTGGTCGTGGGTCTGAATAATTTATGAGGGGAAGGAAGCACTGAGGATTGCAAACTGGAGGCCCCTAGGCTCCTCCCCGCCTTGCCTCTCAGGGTTTACTCTTCTTGCTTAATGGGCTTCTGAGGGAGAGGCCATGCTGAGGCTCAGGTTTCTCCTCCTGCCCACAGGGCAGCCCAGGAAGGGCCTTACAGGTTTAAAATTGCAACTACCCACCTCACCAGGATCTAGCTGCTGGTAGCCCCTGGATCAGGGCAGCCATCCTTCCTTTCATCATCTGGGACTCACAATCAGGCAGCCCGAGTTCAAATGCTGAATTCTTTAACGTCTGTGAGCCTCCATGTCCTCATCAGTAAAATGGGAGCAATACTATTCGATGAATTGACTTATGCATGGGAAGAACCTTAGTGTCATCCTGACCCACAGCGTAAGTTTAACAAACATGAACTATCATTGTTGTTGTAATCCTCAGCCTGTAATCCCAGCACTTTGGGAGACCGAGGTGAGTGGATTGCCTGAGGCTGAGGGTTCGAGACCAACCTGGACAACTTGGAGAGATCTTGTCTCTACAATAAATCAAAAAAGTTAGCTGGGTGTGGTAGCGCACACCAGTTGTTCTGGCTACTTGGAAGACTGAGGCTGAAGGATCATCCGAGCCCAGCAGGTCGATGCTGGGGTAGCTGTGAGTGTGCCATTGCACTCCAGCCTGGGCGACAGAGTGAGACTCCAACTCAAAACAAACAAAAAAAAAGATACAGATTTTTAGCTGGGCTTGGTGGCTCAGCCTGTAATCCCAGCACTTTGGGAGGCTAAGGAGAGTGAATTGCCTGAGCCAGTGGATTTGAGACCAGCTTGGGCAACTTGGCAAGCCCTCATCTCTACAATAAAAAAAAAAAGAAAGCTAAGTAGGTTCCCTTTAGAATAAATGATGACTTCTTTCATTGTTACCAAGGTCTTGGGAAGGGAAGGATTGCTAGGTAACTAACAGGTCTGCTTGGGGTGGGGGTGTGGTCAGAACTTCAGGGGACTGGGTATGGGTCAGGGCGAGTGATGCACCATCTGGGCACCACTGAGTGGGGCTGGTAGAGAGGGGTAAGGTGGAGATGGGAAAACACTAAAAGAATCAATAAAAGAAACACCCAGAATCCTGCAGTGAGCCTCAAAGCAGGCTGGAAAGACAGTGGGACATAGGACATGGTGGCAGAGGGCAGGCATTGGGGATATTTGGCTCAGTTTTGTTCAACAGGGCCTTTTAAACACATTTATTAAGGGAAATATAGAGTGTAGGAATCTCAGGGCAAACTCAAGTGTGTAAGGAATGTTCACTTCTTTTCTTCATAACCAAATTTAAGTTCTCCTTTGCTTCCATTCTGCCAGGTGGCAGAAACTCCATTCAGTCAGTTCCAGTTCCTTTCTTCCTTCCCTGAAGGTTATAGCAGCCTAAGGTGTTGAGGATCGGCATGGCAACAACCCCATCCTCGCTGTTGTCATGGAGACATCCTCATTTGGTTGTCCTTAGTTCCTGCAAATGGCTGTGGAGTTAACCTCTGGTTTTCCCCTACTTTCAGTCCCAACTTTTGCTCTGCTGCTGCTCTTCCCCCTCATGTGCTCAGGAATAATTCAAGTATTTCCTCCTGAATCTGTTAGGAATGTATTTGGCTGACCATGACAGAGGCCTTCCAAACACAGGTGTATATAAGATAGGGTTATCTTTCTCATTTAACAAGAAGTCCAGAGGTAGGCAGCCTAGGGAGGTACAATGCCTCATGATGCCATCATCTATGTCCCAGGAGCCTTCAGTCTTCTTGCTTCACCGTCCTAGCCTAGGGCCATTCTGGGTAGCAAGTTGAAAGGAAGAGGGAGGATTAAAAGAGCATATGAAAGCTAAGTTTCCCTTGCTGGGCTTAGTGGTGCAGCCTGTAATCCTAGCACTTTGGGAGACCCAGGTGAGTGGATTGCTTGAGCCCATGGGTTTGAGACCAACCCGGGTAACTTGGAGAGATCTTGTCTCTACAATAAATCAAAAAAATTAGCTGGGCGTGGTAGCGTACACCAGTCGTTCTGGCTACTTGGAAGGCTGAGGTCAAAGGATCATGGGAGCCCAGCAGGTCGACGCTGGGGTAGCTGTGA
Organism: Carlito syrichta; assembly: GCF_000164805.1. Lineage (NCBI taxonomy): Eukaryota > Metazoa > Chordata > Mammalia > Primates > Tarsiidae > Carlito > Carlito syrichta. Next base: position 881,298 of record NW_007246181.1, read on the forward strand.
GTGTGCTATTGCACTCCAGCCTGGGTGACAGAGTGAGACTCCAACTCAAAAAAAAAAAGAGATTTTTGGCTGGGCTCTGTGGCTCCGCCCGTAATCCCAGCACTTTGGGAGGCCGAGTGAGTGGATTGCATGAGCCGGCAGGTTCGAGACCAGACCGGGCAACTTGGCAAGACTTCGTCTCTACAATAAAAAAAAAAGAAAGAAAGCTAAGTAGGTTCCCTTTAGAAAACTTTCCTGGGTCCTACCAGTAACTTCTGCTTTATATTCTTCGACTGAGACTGTGTCATAGGGCCACTCCTAGCTGCAAAGGAGGCTGGGAAATATAGTTTTTTGCTGGGCACACTGATGCACAAAGGAATTTCAACATTTTGTTAAGAAAAGAATGGGTAGCAATTAGTGTTTCAACTAGATGTGAAATATCAAGGTATTAACTAATTAACAATGAAGTATCAAATTATAGTTTATTTTTTATTATTTTTTTTAGAAAATGTCCTACAATGTGCATTTTATTCCATATCATTATACAATGTTTACACACAGGCATAACTCTTAAGAAAATGTTCTTTCCTTCCCAGTCATACGTAGTGCCTAAACTTTTCACCTTAACATGGAGAACTGAAAGAGTGGCCCACATGGAATGCCATCCTACAGAGCTGTCACGAGCTGCGAGTGTGCCAGTCGGGAAGGAATGAAGTCTTACAAGAGCAGCGTGGCTTACAGACCCTTGGCTTGAGTGAATTCTGAAATGTGGAATCCACAGTCTCATCTCGTAGGAAAACTCAAGACAAAATAAATTAGTGTTGGACAGAGTTCTAAATTGTATATTATGGAACAGAGACCACAGGGCATCTTTTGTTTGAAGTAGCACCAATCCACACCTGACTGTGTTTCCAATGTTCATCTTCCTTTTGCCTCTACTGTTGGCACTCTGAGTGAAAATCTTTCTGCTTTAGTGAGGATTCCTACACGGACTAAGCAGACAGTGTTGCTAAACTCTCTACAATGTGTGGCGATGTCAACCTGGGAAATGGCACATTTAAACTATTATTGCCCGGACACAGGCTTGCCTTTTTGTGTGTGTTTTCCCCACCCCCACCCCAGTTGGTATTTCGTGAATGTTTCTGTGACAGTGGTAAAAGTAAATAAAAATGCATTTAAGGGGTAAGCAGGTGTTTAAAAACAAAACAAGAACAAAATGAGCGAATGTGGCCGCTGCTAAGGAGGTGTTCACATGTTGTTTAACTCCAGTAAGGTCTGATCCAGCATCTGGTGCATGCTAAGGTTTCCTTTTTTGGCATGAGCCACTTTCTCTTCTAAGTCATCAATGCTTTTCTCCAGTTTAGTTACTGACCTCTCAGCAAACTCAGCCTGAGTCTCAGCCTCCTTCAGCTTGTCAGAGAGGACCTGGATCTCCTCCTCATACTTGTCCTCCTTCTGCGAGTACTTGTCCTCGGCAGCCCTTAATGTTTTCTTTCTTTTTTTTTTTTTGAGTTGAAGTCTCACTCTGTCGCCCAGACTGGAGTGCAGTGGCCGCTCCCGGCCACTGCAGCCTCGCCTGCTGGGCTCCGGCGATCCTTCGCCTCAGCCTTCTGAGTAGCCAGAATTACAGGCGCGCGCTACCACGCCCGGCTGATTTTTTTGATTTATTGTAGAGATGAGTTCTCGCTGCCCAGGCGGGTCTCGAACCCGCGGGCTTAGCAATCCACTTCACCTCAACCTCCCAAAGGTGCGGGATTACAGGCTGAGTCC
>NW_007246181.1:883066-885185 GCF_000164805.1 Carlito syrichta
CAGCTGGATCTCCTGAATTTCCATTTTTTCTTCATCCTTTTGGGCTGGATCTCCTGAATTTCCATTTTTTCTTCATCCTTTTGGACTTTCAATGACTTTCATGCCTCTCTCACTCTCACTGCGGCCTTCTCGGCCTCCTCCAGCTTCTGCAGAGCTGTTGCCAGACGCGCCTGGGCACAATCCAGCTCTTCCTCAACCAGCTGGATGCGTCTGTTCAGGGAAGCTACATCGCCCTCAGCCTTGGCGGCGGCCTCGTCAGCAGCCAGGAGGCTGTCCTCCGCCTTGTGCAGCGCCTCCAGCACCCGGTCCCGCTCGTCCGACGCCCGCAGCAGCTTCTCCTTGGCCGCGATGTCCTCCTCGAGCTGCTTGCTGCGGTCCTCCGCCGCCTTCTTGTCGGCCTCTGCCTGCTCGGCTCGATCCAAGGTGTTCTCCCTGTCGAGCTTGAGCATCTGCATCTTCTTCTTGATGGTGTCCATGGTGGCGGCGGCGGCGGCAGCGGAACGAGCGCGGTGCGGCGGCCGAGCGGGAGTGTGAGCCTCAAATTATAGTTTAGTCATTGAATGAACAGTTGTTGACTGCCTGCTATATGCTAGACACTGTGCTGAGTGTTAGGAACTTATGGACTGGTAACTAGAGAGAATAAGCAAATGAATACATAATCATAACATGGGATAAATGTTAGAAAGTGTCTGTGAAAGTAGGTGACAGAGGGAATCAGGGAAGCTCTCCCTGAGGAAATGACATTTACACCGAATCCTGAAGAAGTTGTCCAGGTGTGGCAGGGGTGCAAGTATTACTCAGAGCCAGGACAATGGCAGGCATGGGTCAAGGTCCAGGCGGGAAAGTGCTGGGTTCATCAAACAGCAATGTCAGGGAGGCCAGTTAGTGCACTCGGCTGGTGACCATTCAGTGACTAATCCCTTACTCTAGGTAGATTAATGACATGATGGGGTTGATTGATCACTCATTTCCTATGATAGACACCATTAAAAGATGAAGGAAGGAAAAGTCAGAGCATTCGTATCTAAGTTGGAAACAAACATGGACTCTGATTTGGTCCCATCCTACAATCACTTACTGAAAACTCCATCATGAGGTGGGTACCAGGGGCAGACAGGAGGGCAGGAAATAAAGCTGCGGTGTCAAGGAGCTCCTGGAATCTCCAGGGAGGTGTGGGGAGCCAGCATCTGTCAGACACATAGCAACAGCGTCAACAGGGGTCAGTGAGGCAGGGCAACATGCTTGAATCCTGTAGCTGGGAAAGAGCTACAGTCATCAGACAGACCAGGAAAACACTGAACTGAATCAAGCTCAACACATTGGCTTGACTGACAGACTTCTCAGACACCTTAGTATATGAGGTGTGTTACGTATCTCCAAGAAAGAGCAGATATGCAGTGTTTCCTAAATGTGATGGGCAGCCAAGCCCTTTCTCTGAGGGACATTTTTTTCTAAACCTACTTTAGCTTTGCTGACCCAAACATTTCTCTGTTATTAAAAACTCTCGGTCCACATCCTTTTGAAATGGTTGTATAATACACATAAATCATAACTTATTTATTTACTTATCATTTCTCCCATTACTGGGCATTTAGGTGTCCAGTTTCTCTCTCTCTCTCTGCTTTTTTTTCCTGTCTATGGTTTGAACACAAGATTTGAGCACTAGGGGAGCTGATTCTGAAGGAGTGTCAGGAGCAGCCCTTGCTGTCGAGGCCGTGGTGGGCTCCATCCTCTTCTGAGCAAGGGAGAACAGCCAGAACCCTGCCTCCCTGCTGGGTCAGTTGACTAGGTCACCAAGGCAACCACTCAGGTCAGGCAGAGGGAAGATGCTGTGGGGTGGGGCTGGAAGGGAAGCCCAGGGCCAGGTGGCTGGGAGCCTGGGGCGCAGGGACTGACCAGCCCAGACTGTTGGGAATGAGAAGCAGGAGTGTAAACTGCCTTTACATTCTTTGTGGTTCCAGAGAGTGCCAGGCGAGGAGGGGTCCCAGCCAGAAGCCCCCTTCTTATGAGTATGCCTGTTTGGGCAAAAGTCAGACTGGGTGACTGTGGGTCGCTTAGTTCTCATTCCTGCCTCTGTTTGTGTCTCCCGAGTTTCTCTACTTTTTTTTTTTTTTCTTGA
>NW_007246181.1:885205-891930 GCF_000164805.1 Carlito syrichta
CTCCCGGCCACCGCAGCCTCGACCTGCTGGGCTCCGGCGATCCTTCCGCCTCAGCCTTCCAAGTAGCTGGAACTACAGGCGCACGCTACCACGCCCAGCTGAGTTTTGATTTATTGGAGAGATGAGGTCTCGCCAAGTTGCCCAGGCGGGTCTCGAACCCGCGGGATCAGGCAATCCACTCACCTCAGCCTCCCAAAGGTCCACTTGTTTTTTTCACTGGGTGGAGAATTTTCTTCTACAAATCTCTCAATTTGGTTTGAACTCTAGGTTCCTCAGGGATCCTCTTTTGCATAGTGGGCTGTTAGAGGAAGAAGTTTCTGGGTGAGAGGAGACCCTGGTCTTCTTGGAACACTCCCAGGAAAGCAGTGAGTTGGACCATGGCACAAGGACTAGGGTCCCAGAGGCCTCTGTCTGGTGGTGCCATGCTCCTCGTGACTCTCAGACAGGCACGTCCAATTCTGTAGAGTCACCTTCCTCCACAGAACTTTCTTTGCTCCCTGGCCCATGTGAGATTCACTCTTTAAGCTTATTTAAAACAAAACATAAGAGCAATCAAAAGTATATACACCGAACTGATCTTAGTAGTTGCCCACAGGATGGGGAGTGGGACTGGGAGGTGATAAAACCAGCCTTCCTAAGTGTTCCTACATTGTAGAAACCTTACAAACATCTCTGTTTTACTTTTATAATTTATAATTTAATTTAAGAAATAGGAATATACGAGAGAGGAAAAGTTTTTCCCTGAAACCCATTAGCTGAGGCAATCAATGTGAATATGTGAGCACTTTTTTTCCAGGCTTTTAAAAAAGGAGTTTGTTTTTGATATATAGCAACAACTGCTTTATGATAAAAGGGCTCGACTAAGTGCTCTTTGCATGGTTGCTGGACTTTGAAGAGCTTTTAAGTAGCAGGCCCCTTCCGTTTCTCTCACACCTGCCTCCTTCAGACCTGCCAGCCTCACCTGACTGAAAGGACACTTAAAATGGCGCACAACAGGAGTTGTCAGAGGCACGGGAAGACCTTAGAAGTTTGCTCTCCCTCCTTGGCCTGACTAGCTCTCCAGAAAAGCTCCCTTCCTCTGCAGCACCTCCAGGGCCCTTCCTGGGCTTCACCTCTTCCTGACCTTTGCTTTGGATTCAGTTCTGGCTCTTGGCTCTCACCCTAGAACTGGGTGTTTCCACGGGCTCTTGTCTTCCGAGTCTCTCTTGGCTGTCACCCTGTCCACCCCTTGCCCCAGCTGGAAGCAAGGCCGCTGGGCCATGCTTGGGGCAACTGCATGCCTCTGGTGCCTCTGCTTCCCTTACTGAAGTGAGAGCCCTTTTCCCCAGTGCTAAGCCATTCGGAGGTTCCGTGGCTGCAGTGAGATGCCCATTGAAGGGGCAACATGGATGCCGGGAAGTCTGTGTAATGGGATTGAAGCTGGGTCTAAGAAGGGGCCAATGGGATTTGCTTTTACTCCTAAATCCAGACCCCACTCATCCATCTGGTAGGGGCTTCAGTAGGTCCCGGGGCATGAATGTCTCAGGGAACAGGAGTCCCAGACCTGGCTCCCTTTGACTGGTTGGCCGTAAAGTGTCTCAGGACATTCCCTGGAGAGGGGAACACACAGTTCCAGGCAGGGCTGGGCTGCCTTCCCACAGGACCAAAGCTCAGTGAACTCATGTTTTGATTATGGCCCATGGGAGCTACTCTTGGGTTGGTTAAACGGGTGAGAGGTAAACACAAAGCCCAGGCGACTGAGAACAGTGGCTCCCTGCGCAGTGGGTTTAATTATAAATACAATATTATGACAATGGGACAAAATGTGGGGGGAATAGAGAGAAAAAAATCTCTCACCAACCCCCGACCTTCACACGTCTACCGCTGGGTGTGATTCTCATTCTTCCTTTCCCCAGGAGTGTGCAGTGGTTTTTTTTTTTTTCCCCTCCCTTAATTTCATTCCAATTACAAAATTAACACAACATCATTGGGGCATACTTGGAAAATGCAAGAAGCCTAAAGAAGAAAACAAAAATGTCCCCAAATTCCATAGTCCAGTCACTCTCACATTAAATAGCCTTATTTTCGTTGTAACACTTGCCACCATTTAAACGCTTATTGGTTTATTAACTTGTTTACTGTCTGTTTCTCCCCCACCACAATTTTTAGTCCCTCGAGAGCAGGGACTTTGTACACATTTAATGTCCTAGGCCCAGGCTGGAGCCGGGCACATAGTAGATGCTTTCCTGACTGTTTAATGAATGAGTCCTAGACGTATCTATTTTACTCAGTTGTGATCACCCAGTTCATGCTATTTTTTATACTGTTTTATTTCTTTTTTTTAAATTTTTGAGCTAGGGTCTCACTCTGTCACCCAGGCTGGAGTGTACTGGCACAATCACAGCTAACCACAGCCTTGACCTCCTGGGCTCAGGTAATAATTCTGCCTCAGCCTCCCAAAGTGCTGGGATTAGAGGCGTGAGCCACCATGCCCAGGCCCTTTGTACTGATTTCTCTACTTGAAATATACTTATGTTCTTCATGCAGTCAGGGTGGGGTGGGGGAGTGGGGAGGGTGGTTCTAGGCCCAGAGGGGACCAAGGGAAGGCACCAAGAAGACAGATCTCATGAAGATGATGTTGGAGCCACACGTCCACTCAAGAGCACCATAGGGAGGGGTAGAGTAAGAGAAAGTGAAGGGCTCCTGTGTCAGGCCCCCCCGCCCCGTGGGAATCATGTCCTCATAACCCTGTGGGTTGTTTGTATAGAAATCAGAGGTTCATTGAGTTTGTTCAAGAACTCTCAGCTGGTCAGCACTGGCGTTAGAATGGGAAATGCAGAAACAATAATAAAAGCTTCATCTTTTAGAAAAACATATCAAATTGGAAATATGGGTTACATTTTAAAAAGACTTTTAATTAAAATGCTGTGAAGCACATCTTGGAAGACCTAACTGTCCCTTTCACATGGGTATTGTTCTGTCAGAAGCCTTAGTCCGTGCTGATAAGAAAATGGATCTCACAGGATTGAATTCATATAAAAGGTTTGCCTAGCTGATTAATTAACTGAGGCAAAGGTCTCCTGGGAGTTTAAAGTTGGGTAACCCTTTGTTCTCATTCAATCTCCTGCTGTCAGATTGCTTTAATTAAGAGTTCGCCTCATGTGTCTGATATGTAACAGTCTATGTTTGTAAAACGTATTCTAGATACTTGTGAAAACTTCGTGGTTAGGATAGGAGATGGTAATAGTTCATGAATCATATGCATTCATCACCTCAGATAAAAGTAAGTATAGATTGTCCTTGCTAAGTAAAAATGAACGACCCCACCTGGTGTTTTTAATCTCAAAGCTACAACGGCCTCAGAGCAGTTTTGAGATGGTCGTGGCTGTCTGGTCTCTCACCAGTCAGAGTTTACAAGTGTGATCCAGCAAAGGAGCCTCTGATAAGTTTCTAGCTTAAAATTCAGTGCAGGTCTTCTGTCCTCCAGAGCAGGGTTGTTCCCAGCTGCCTCCTCTGATACCACCACTCTTCTTTCTGGTCACCCACAGCTATCCACACTTATGCAGCCATAACTATACCTGGTATAGATTTTATTTCACAGTACAAACCATCTTTTTTTTTTTTTTTCCTGAGTCAGGGTATCACTTTGTCACCCAGGTGGGAGCACAGTGGCACAATCACAGCCCATCGCAGCCTTGACCTTCTGGGCTCAGGTGATCTTCCCGCCTCAGCCTCCGGGGTAGCTGGGACTACAGGCAAGTACTACCATGCTGACTAATTTTTTTTTAATATTTAGTAGTGTTGCCTAGGCTGGTCTTGAACTCCTGAGCTCAAGCAATGCTCTTGCTTCAGTCTTCCAAAGTGCTGGGATTTCAGGTGTGAGCCACCATGCCTGGCCCAAACAATCATTATGACAAGAAGTCTTAGGGCTCTCATCTCTGGATTCCTGCTCCAGTTTCTGGGGTGTGGTCCTAAAAGTTTCCTCAAGCTCAACCTTGGCCCCATCAGTGGCACTGATTGGTCCAGCAAAGTCCCACCTGCCCAAGGAGGCTCCTTGGGGAAACAATACCCTGAAGGCTATAATCCCTGGAGAGCCCCCTGCCCCTGTGTGCTGCTCTGAGGTCTCTCCCCAGGCAGAGCTTGGGGAAGCTGAGCCCTGGAGGCTCATTCTCAGGAGGATCCTTGGTCCCGGGGTGGGGTGGGGGGGGGGAAGGAAAACCTCCTCCCTTGAGCTTGTTCCCACTGGAAGGAGGGGCTTAGTGAGGCAGAACTTAAGAAAGACCCTGTCTTATAGTATCAGTGGTGGGAAACTATGGGCGGGGCGACAGGGAAAGGAAGGGAGGTGGGATTAACAGTAGTCAATATCTGTCTGGGGAAAGGGAGGCACACTGCATCAACAAGGGTAACTGCACAATGAATATTTGTATACCTAACCCTTAACTGTACCCCACAATTTTAAAATAAAAAATATATATTAAAAAAAGATAGATAGCAAATAAAATAAAATTCCCAGATTTTAGTTATTCAAAAAAAAAAATAAGTAAAAGAAAAAAAGAAAACCCCTGTCTGGGGACTTGGCTGGGCTTGTGATTGGAGAGCAAACAAACATGAAAATATCACCCCCATTGTATATGGCTAATGGAAGGCAGGCAGAGCACAGGGGATTTAAATCCACGGTAAGTAGTTTTACCAACAATTTCAGTCTCACCCTCAATGCTAATTTTCTGGGGGAAAATCACAAGGTTCTGTCCTTCTCTCTCATAAGCTCTGTTTTGCATTAACAGAGCCTAATCCAACTAACATTTACTGAACATCTATTATGTACCACTTACTTCCACCTACATCTCATTTGACCCATGACAACCTATTTTAAATAGGGATTCGTTTCCCCTTAGGTACAAATAAGCAAACAAAGACTTCTAAGTGTTGAATTTATTATCCAACAGCACACACCTAGGACCAATGGCGAATAAAAATCGACATCTCTGCCTTCCACTTGATGGGAAATAATCTCCCCCAATCAGTTTTAAACCCACAGTTAAAAAAAATTTTTGTTTATTGTGGTAAAATACACACAACATAAAATTGACTATCTTAACTATGTTTAAGTATACTATGGTTCAGTGCTGTTAAGTTCATTCCCGTTGTTGTGCAAACATGACCACCACCTACCCCAGAACATTTTCATCATGCACACCTGAAATTCTGTACCCATTAAACAATAACTCCCTACTTTCTGCTTCCCCCAGCCCCTGGCAGCCACTATTCTACTTCTGTCTCTATGATTTTGACAACTCCAGGTACCTTATGTCAGTGGAATCATACAGTATTTGTCTTTTTGTATCTGGTTTCTTCCACCTAGCATAATCTCCTCAAGTTTCATCCATACTGTAGCCTGTAATCAGGATTTCCTTCCTTTATAAGGATGAATAATATTCCATTGTGCGTAAATATCACATTTTGCTTATCTGTTCATCTGTTGATGGACACAAGTTGTTTCCATTTTTTTGGCAATTGTGAATAATGCAGCTATGAACATAGTTATACAAATCTCTCTTTGAATTGCTGGATTGTATGGTAATACTATGTTTAATTATTTGAGGGACCGTCATACTGTTTCTCATAGTGGCTGCACCATTTTACATTCTTTTTTTTTGAGTTGGAGTCTCACTCCATCGCCCAGGCTGGAAGGCAGTGGCATGCTCACAGCCACCCCAGCATTGACCCACTGGGCTCCGGCGATCCTTTCACCTTAGCCTTCCAAGCAGCTGGTACTACAGGTATGTGCTACCACGCCCAGTTAATTTTTGATTTTATTGAAGAGACGAGATCTCGTCAAGTTGCCCAGGCTGGTCTTGAACACACAGGCTCGGGCAATCCACTTGCCTCAGCCTCCCAAAGTGCTGGGATTACAGGCTGAACCACCGAGCCCGGCCCCACTTTACATTCTAACTAAGGGCACGCAGGAGTTCCAATTTCTCTACATCCTCACCAACACTTATTATTTTGCTTTTTGACAATAGCCCACAGTTTTATATTCTGCTCATTGTCCCCAATAACAGGAAGGTTGGAAAGAGAAGGGACATATGGATACCGATCAGACAGACATCAGGATCTGCCAGTAAAAGGCAGAAATATTAAGAAGGCCTAAATAAATAAATGAATTGGATGATATAATATTGTAAAGATGTTCATTATCTTCCAGCTGACCTACATATTTAGTGTAATCCCAATCAAAACTCAGCAAGTTTTTCTTGGAAGCTGACAAAGTGATTCTGCAAGTTATATGAAAATGTAAAGGACCAAGACAACCTTGAGGACGAAGAACAAATCTGCGGGACCTATACTACCAGATATCAGGACTTATTATAAAATGATAGTAATTAAGGTAGAAAAACAGACCAGTGGAAAAGAATGGAACATCCAGAAAAAATACCCACACTTATACAATTGCTTGGCTCATGACACAGTTGACACTGCAGTGCAGTGAGGAAAGAGTGGCCTTTTCAAACGGTGTTGGATATACAGCATAACCATGTGGAAAAAGGAATCGTGACCCTTGCCTCAAAGCATACACAGAAATCAACTGTGGAATATTTACAGTTTTAAATTGAAAAGCAAAACAATACAGCTTCTAGAAAAAAGCATTCTAAGCTGGGCTCGGTGGCTCAGCCTGTAATACCGCGACTTTGGGAGGCTGAGGTGAGTGGGTTGCCTGAGCCCGCGGGTTCGAGACCCGCCTGGGC
>NW_007246181.1:891950-1019547 GCF_000164805.1 Carlito syrichta
TCATATATACAATAAATCAAAAAAATCAGCTGAGCGTGGTAGCGCATGCCTGTAATTCCGGCTTCTTGGAAGGCTGAGGCGGAAGGATCGCCGGAGCCCAGCAGGTCGAGGCTGCGGTGGCTGGGAGCGGCCACTGCACTCCAGTCTGGGTGACAGAGTGAGACTCCAATTCAAAAAAAAAAAAAACAAAAATTTAGAATATATTCTTGGCTTTGGGTGTAGCAAAGATTCCTTAACAGGATACAAAAACACCAACCATAAAGAAAAAGAAATGGATAAAGTGGTTTACATTAAAATGAAGAACTTCTGGCCAGGCGCAGTGGTTCATACCTGTAATCAGAGCACTTTGGGAGGCCAAGGCAAGTGGGTTGCTTGAGCCCACAGGTTCGAGACCAGCCTGGGCAACTTGGCAAGACCTTGTTTCTAAAAAATAAAATAAAATAATTAAGAACATCTATTCATCAAAACCACCATTAAGAAGGTGAAAAGAAGGCTGCACTCAGTGGCTCAGCCTGTAATCCCAGCACTTTGGGAGGCCTAGGCGAGTGAATTGCCTGAGTCCGCAGGCTCGAGGCCACCCTGGGCAACGTGGCGAGCCCTCATCTCCACATTAAATAAAAAAATAGCTGGGCGTGGTAGCGCACGCCTGTAGTTCCAGTTACTTGGAAGGTTGAGTGGAAGGATTGCCAGAGCCCAGCAGATCGACGCTGGGGTGGAAGGGAGTGTGCCACGGCACTCCAACCTGGGCAACAGAGTGAGACTGTAACTCAAAAAAAAAAAAAAAAAAAAAAAAAACGTGAAAAGGCAAGTCACAGAATTGGAGAGTGGTATTTGCAACATGTTTACCCAAAAAGGAAAGCATTAATTGGAAAAATCAGATAGTTTAATTAATGAATATGCAAAAGCTTGAAGGGGCGTTGTGTCTAAAAAGATATTCTAATAGCTAATAAGCATGTAAGAATGCTCAACCTCATTAGTGACCAGGGAAATGCAAATTCAGGCTGGCATTGTCAAGTGCTGGTGAGGATGTGAAGGAACTGAAATATTCATATGTTGCTGGTGGGAATGGAGATCAGTACAATCACTTTGGAAAACTGATAGCATATCCTAAAATCGAGTCTATGTATAACCTATAATTCAACAATTCAATTCCTAGATATTGAATCAGCAGAAAAGTATACACAGAAAAAAGAGTAACACAATTTGTAATCATGTTTTTATTTTTATTTTTTATATATCTTTTGTGGGTTGGGGTCTCACTCTGTTGCCCAGGCTGGAGTGTAGTGGCACAATCACAGCTCACCGTGACCTTGACCTCCTGGACTCAGGCGATCCTTCCACCTCAGCCCCGAGTAGTAGCTGGACCTACAGATGCATGCCACTGTGCCTGGCTAATTTTTTGATTTTTTGTAGAGACGAGGTCTCGCTATGTTGCCTAGGCTGGTCTTGAACTCCTGGACTCAAGCAATCCTCCCGCCTTGACCTCCTGAAATGTTGGAATTATAGGCATGAGCCACTGTGCCCGGCCAATTTGTAAAAGTTTAAAACTGAATATAAAAGTTACCCACTTACAATAGAATGACTAAATGGAATGTAGATATTCACACAATGTAGTGTTATAGACCAGGGATCTCATCAGACTCACCTGGAAGCTTGTCAAACTGCTGGTTGCTGAGCTCCACCTGTCTGTCCACATAAAACATTCACATTTCCCCCCTTAGCTGCCCTTATCAATGTTGAAGATGTCTGCTGATCACGTCTTGAATAATCTCTCCTCCCCACATCACTAAGAAAGTAGAGGAAAGAGGCAGAAGAGGCCTAGTTTCTGGCCACTATTCCAAACACACACAAAAAATACCTCTTCTGTCAAGGTCAGTCCTGCATTCCTTTGTTGATATACTTATGAGCATGACCTCATATAACCCTGACAACATAATCAGGTCATGATTATGGTAGCCATCTTTATCATCATCTCATAGGAAAGAAATTGACCATTAGCTGGATAAATTGCAAAGTCATGCTGCTAGGCAACAGCAGAGATGAGGTTCAAGCCCATACTTCCGACTGGATCTGATGCTCCCTCCTTCATAGCCAACTGCCTCCCACAATGTCAGGCATGCTCATTCCTCTTCTCTACCCACCCAGGTGCTACTGAGCTCCAGGTCCAGGGCGAGGCGCCCTTTCTCCCAGGAAGCAAATATCGCCACCCAAAGCAAGATGCTTTTTGCAATTTATCCAGCTAATGGTCAATTTCTTTCCTATGAGATGATGATAAAGATGGCTACCATAATCATGACCTGATTATGTTGTGAATATGGGTATTGTCTAGCTACATAATGTACTTTTGCGTGTTAAAAGCTCAGCCCTGAAAGGACCCCTCTGCTGCTTCTTTGGCTAATTGGCTGCCTGGGGAGGTGGATACAGCAGTAGTGAAATGCTGATCTTTCAGCCTAATCACTTGGAGAGAGAGCTGGGATACCCTGTTCTCCAGGCACTGACACTTGTGAAACAGCTGCCTATGACGCTGGCAAAACCAGGTGGGAAGTGGGGACTCTTTGAGAACGACCTGTGGGCTGAATATATTCAGCACGAAGGCCAGCGACCCAAGCCCCCTGGGAATTAAGAAGCTATAAAGCACAGGTTCTTGATTCTGGCTACAGGTTGGGATCACCTAGAGACCTAGATAGGTACCTTTTTTTTAAAGTTCCAATATCTAGGCTCCACTGTAGTTTAATTGGATCAGAACCTCTGGGAGTAGAGTCTGGCTTTTTTTTTTTTTTTTTTAAATCAGGTTCTCACTCTGTTGCCCAGGCTGGAGTGCAGTGGCTTATTCATGGCTCTCCACAGTCTTGGTCTCCTAGGCTCAGGCAATCCTTCCATCTCAGCCTCCTGAGTAGCTGGGACTATAGGCATGTGCCATCATGCCCAGCTAATCTTTATTTTTGTAAGAGACGAGGTCTTGCTGTATTGCCCAGGCTGGTCTCGAATTCCTGGACTCAAGCAATCCCCCTGCCTCAGCCTCCCAAAGTGCTGGGTTTACAGGTGTGAGCCACCATGCCCGGACATTGTTGTTTTTTTAAACCCACTTCTGCATATGATATTAATATGCAACAAGGATTGAGAACTGGAGTAATGAATCAACACACAGGAAGTGAAAAGTCTACACAGAAAAGAGAGCAACACAAAGAATAGGTGGCACTGGTGGAACCATGAGACTCTGAATTCAAAAGGAACCTTGCAAGGGAGGTCATTCAGTTCTGTTCCCTCTGCCCCACTTCCGGGAAAATGATTCCTGGCCTGCTCTGAATGGGTGAGTACTAGTCTCTCCACTCTGGGGTCATCCCCGCCACCCCTTGGTCTTGCCTTTTTTAATATCCACAAGTTCAAGAAATAGCCTAGACATTCCTCTCGGCAAATTGGAGAGCTCAATGGGTCCGATCCGTAAAACACCTCTCCCCCCCCACACACACAGAGATGGAGAGAGAGAGAGAGAGAGAGAGAGAAAACGAGGCTACAGACATAGTCTGGGAGTTGGCAAAATGCATCATGCTTTCAAGATTTTAAAAAAGAAAAATCAAGTGTTGCTTAGTTATTTTAATGAGATAAAAATTGGAAAACCTTTTTATAGTTTAAAAAACAGGATTCAGTTATATTTGAACAGTCAATTAATCGAGGGTTGAGTGTCTGCCTAACAAAATTCAATGCAGCCATTGCAAAGCATGTTGCTTATGAAAATTTAATGACATGAGATGCTATGCATGCTGTTACATGGAAAAAATCCAATCACAAGATGGTAAACACTATATAATCCCAATTTTGTTTTTTGAGTTGGAATCTCACTCTGTCACCCAGGCTGGAGTACAGTGGCACGCTCATGGCCACCCCAGCATTCCTGCTGGGGTTAGATGATCCTTCTGCCTCAGGTTTCCAAGTAGTGGGAACTATAGGTGCACACTACCATGCCCGGCTTTTCAAAAAAAATATTTATAGATGAGGTCTCACCAAGTTGGTCTTGAACCCCTGGGCTCAGGCAATTCTCTTGCTTCAGCCTCCCGAAGTGCTGGGATTACAGGCATGAGCCACTGTGCCCAGCCTTGATCTCAATTTTGCAAAAAAAAAAAAAGCATGTGTTTAGACTTTAAAACAAAAAATATGCCAAGTGTTAACAGAGATGACCACAGGATGATGAGGAAATAATTTTTATTTTTCTTGTATTTTTCTATTCAATCCATATCTTCTACAGTAAACTCACATTGATTTTATCAGAAGGAAAATATAATTAAAAAGAAAAGATTAGATGCTGAACCAATGGGTTGATCCAAAAATTTTTGCCATTTTCAACAGAGGACTTTAGGGAGATTTAGGCTGAAATAAAATTTCATGCCATAATCAAAGACATTCAAATAATGACAACAATATAGATCCTTCCCTGGAATAAAGAACTTCTTTAAGGCAAATGTCCATGATTCCTGGGAGTGAACTATTAATCTGATACATCTCAGCCTAGGAGATGAATTTTAGGTTCTGTGAAATTTTTATGAATGAATTAAGGGGTTGGATCAAAGAATAGGGCCAGAATAGAGTCACTAAGAGGTTTTAAAAGACAAAGCTTGTCTTGTGAATTCTTCACACCTTTCTTAAAAGGACACGAGGCTGGATGTATTGGCTCATGCCTGTAATATGAGCACTTTGGGAGGCTGAGGTGAGAGGGTGGCCTGAGCCTAGGAGTTCGAGACCAGTCTGGGAAGCACGGTGAGACCTTGTCTCTACAATAAAATAAGATAAAATAAAAATGAGGTGAGTATGGTGGCACATGCCTGAAGTCCCAGCTAATTGGAAGGATCGCCTGAACCCAGCAGGTCGAGGCTGCAGTAGCTGTGATCACACCACTGCACTCCAGCCTGGGTGACAAAGTGAGAACCAACTCAAAAAATAAAATAAAATAAAATAAAATAAAATAAAATAAAATAAAAAAAGAACATGAACTTGGGTGAGGCACTCACCAACACAGGGTCTATGACACAGCACTGACACACCTGCACCATGTCCCACGTGGGAAGCAGTGCTGGAAGCAGTAAGCAGACAGTGAAAAGGAAAATTAGTGAGACCCTTAATCAGAAACAGGCTGGGAGAGCTACTCTTGGGTTCTCTCCGCATAGGTCACCTTCAGCAGGGAAGAAGCAGGACATTTAAAAGCTGGAACCGTATTCACTTAAGTATAAATACCAAGTCCTGCTTGATGGGGTCTCAATGGAGCCATAGCCCAGACGTCATCATCGCCAACGTGCACCGGCATAAATGATTGAATATGAGACAATGTACAATGCTCACAGCTCCATTAATGGTTCAGTGCTCCAATTTCCTACCAGTGTGGAGTTTCTGAAGTGCTCTTGGCTAAATAGAATAATCTCCATCCATCCATTAAGAAACACGTGTTCAATGCTGATGCTTTCAAAGCAGACAATTCCTCTTGTTAAAAATATATTCCGAATGATTTAAAAATGCAGTCTATGCAGAGTGAAAAATTACAAGTCTTCCCCATCCACGACCTTCATTCAGTTCATTCTTCTCCCTGGCAACAGTTCATGTCATTTTCTTGAATACCTTCCCCAATATTCTACACACAAACAACCTATACAAAGTAGGCCAAATATTTGAAGAGACATTTCACCAAAAATGATATATAAATGAAAAATACATGAAAAGATGCTCAACACCATTAGTCACTAGGAAAATGAAAATGAAGACCACGATGAGACACCGTGACACAGCTAACAGAATGGGAAAACTTAAAAGACTTAAACCAAATGTTGGAGAGGATATGGACGAACTGAAACTTTTTCATACACTATTGTAAAATGGCACACTTTGGAAAGCAGCTTGGCAGTTTCTTTTCTTTCTTTCTTTTTTTTTGAGTTGGAGTCTCACTCTGTCGCCCAGACTGGAGTGCAGTGGCCGCTCCCGGCCACCACAGCCTCGACCTGCTGGGCTCTGGCTATCCTTCTGCCTCAGCCTTCCGAGTAGCTGGAATTACAGGTGCGCGCTACCACGCCTGGCTGATTTTTTGATTTATTGTAGAGATGAGGTCTCGCTGCCCAGGCGGGTCTCGAACCTGCGGGCTCAGGCAGTCCACTCACCTCAACCTCCCAAAGGCGCGGGATTACAGGCTGAGCCACCGAGCCCGGCTTTTCTTTTCTTTTTTTAAAGAAAGCAGATTTTATTGAGAAGATAGAAAGATAGATAGAAGAAAAAGAAAGCAGATTTTATTGAGAAGATAGGAAAACTCCCAGAGCAGGAGGGGACCTGAGGGAGTTGCCTGGCAGTTTCTTAAAGAGTTAAACATACACTTTCCAAATGATTCAGTCATTTCACTTGCAGATATTTATCTAAGAGAAAATATGTGTCCACATGTAGAAACGTGCATGAATGTTTATAACAGCTTTTTTCCCCCTTCCTTTTAGAGGCAGGGTCTTGCTGTGCCACGCAGGCTGCAGTGCAGTGGCTTAATCATACTCATTGCAGTCTTGAACTTTTGGGCTCAACTGATACTCCTGCCTCAGCCTCCCAAGTAGCTGGGACTACAGGCATGTGTCATCATGCCTGTCCCTTAGTGGCTTTATTTGTAATTGCCCCAAACTGTAAGGAACCCAAAAGTCTAACGACAGATATGTAAAAGAGCAAATTGTGACACATTTATGAAATGTCATATTAATCAGCAACAAAAAGAATGAGCTATTGGTACACACAACACAATAGATGAATCTCAAAATAGTTATGCTGAAAGAAGCCATAGCTCCCTGCAAAAAAGTGCATGTTGTATGATCCCGTTTATATAAAATTCTAGAAAATGCAAACTGATCCTAGTGACAGAAAGCAGAGCAGTGGTTGTTTGGGGTTGAGGGAGCTGAAGGGAGGGATGACAGAGGAGCATAAGGAAACTTTTGGGGGTGATGGATCCATTCACTATTTTGATGACAGCAATGGTTTCGTGGCTGTATACAGATGTCAAAGCCCATCAAATAGTTCACTTTAAATGTATGGAGTTGATCATACATCAATTATACCTCAATAAAGCTATTTTCTAAAAAGCATGTGTGTGCATGTGACATTTTCCCCACTTAATAACGTATCTTGGAGATCATTCCATATCAGTCCATAGTAAGTCAACTTTCTTTTTAACAGCTGCATATTATTTCATGATATAGACTTACATAATTTATTTAGTCATTTTCCTACTGATAAACCTGTAGGCTATTTATAGTCTTTTCTTTTGCAATCAATGCTGCTATAAATATCCTTATAGAAACATCTTTTGACATCTACAAGACAAATTCTTAGAGGTGGAGTCGCTCAGTCACAGGTTCTGTTCCTTTATGATTTGGATGGATATTCTAGGACTGCCCTGTTCATCTCACTGGCTGGAGTCTTGCCTGCTCTGGAAAGGAAGGGATGAAAGGCTTAGAAGGAAGGCTATTCCAGAAAGGAAGTTGACAAAGACCTTGGGACATCAAGTCACCTGGGATGGCGTGAATGTGTGTGTCGTGGGGGTGAAGAAGCAATGGGATGAGGAGAGAAGGAATGGTGGGACCAAAGCTGTGAAGACCATCTGTGCCATCTCTATCCAGTGGACAGCACAAGCTTGTCTAGGGTGGTAAGAAGGAACCTGTGGGAATGGGAGTCATTTGAAAGTAATCTCACCCTTGGCTCTACTGACCTTTTAACTATTTGCTGGGAGGGGGGGTTCCTGTGCACTGTGGGATATTTAGCAGTGTCTCCGGCCTCCACCCATTAAACACTGGCAGCATCCACTCCACCTTCCATGAACTTTGGCAACTAAAGATGTCTCTAGACACTGCCAAATATCCCCTGAGGGAGGCGCCCCCAGCTGAAGCCACTGGAAGGACTCTGATTCAGAAATCCACAGTTCTAAGGAAGAGGGTAAATCCTATGGTACTAAGGGAGGGACCCTTCCGTGCTCTGTGGAGACAACAGGACGTGACACAGGACCCCCTCAAAGGACAGCTGTTGGGTCCTAAGCTTATAAGCACATTCAACTGTGAATGGCTACTATGTACCAGGCCCTGAGGACACCACCACTGGGATGCATTACAAAGTTAGTCAGCCTCTCATGCCTTTACCTTCCTGCCCCCACAAAAGAGATGTCAACCTTCCGCTGACAGGAGATGTCTCCCTCTGTTCTCAGGTTGGAGTGCAGTGGCATGATCTTGGCTCACTACTACCTTGACCTCTGGGCTCAAATGATCCTCTCACCTCAGCCTCCTAAGTAGCTGGGACTACAGGTGTATACCACTACACCCCCCTCAGCTAATTAATTTAATTTTTTTCTTTTGAGACGGAGGTCTTGATATGCTGCCCAGGCTGGTCTCAAACTCCTGGTCTCAAGCAATCCTCCTGCCTCCACCTCCCAAAATGCTGGGATTACAGGTGTGGGTCACCGTGCCTGATCCCAACCTTCTGTTTCTAAGAGAACTGTGGCTCCTCCTAGAAAGGGTGGGGCAAGGGCCAGTTGTGGTGGCTCACACCTGCAATCCCATCACTTTGGGAGACTGAGGTAGGATGACTGCTTGAGCCCAGGAGTTTGAGAGCAGTCCAGACAAAATAGTGAGACCTTGTCAATAAACAAACAAACAAACAAGCAGGGCAGGCTGGTGTATGCCTGTAGTCCAAGCTGCTTGTGAGGCTGAAGCAGAAGGATTGTCTTAGCCCAGGAGATTGAGGCTGTGGTGAGCTGTGATTGTGCCAGAATGAAACCCAATGAACACACACACACACACACACACACACACACACACACACACACACACACACAGGAAACAGTGGGAAAAGGGGAGACCAAGGGAGCTCCGGGAGGATTTCCTGGGAGATTGTAGGGGTGGGGAGATGCAGGGGGGGATGGGTCACCGGCATCGGCTTGTGCCTTGCTACCTCCTGCCGCTGCAGTGCCCCTGGGAGTAGCAGCGTCTTGAAGGAGTGGCTGTGGGAGAGGGTGCCCCAGGGAACCCCAGGTCAGCAGCTCCTTAGCAAAGATTCCTCTGAGAAGTAAAAGGCACTGGTAGGCTTCAAGGGACCATGTGGCTCAGATGGTGAGCATCTCCGTGGGGTCCCGTGTGGGTCTGAGTGTTTACCCCACATGTTCTGGACTCTGAAAGACTCATGGAAGCTATGCACAACTCAAGAGGCAAAAGGAAGCATGACCAAGATCAATTTTGTCTTGGGTAGCCCAGTAGGATAGGGGCTGTGAGTCGGGTTTAACTGAATTTGGAAGAAGAGTTAGTAATACATGACGGTTTCTGCATAAAGTTCACCGACATGCTATGCAGATGAACAGATACTGCCCCAGCTCTCCAGGGACTTGCAAGCCTGAGAGAAACTTCAGGAGAACATTCTGAGGAATTTTGGACCATCAGAATCCTTTATTTGATTTTGTCTTTACAGCTTCGTGAAGTTGCTAGAGTCCATTTTGTAGATAAGAAAACAGACCCAGAGAATTTAGAGACTCACCCATGGTCTAATAGTATCAGATCTGGTGTCAGAACACAGGACTTTTGACTCCAAGCCCTGTTCTTCCCACCAGGCAGCCCTGCTTATGGTTTCCAAGGGATGAGGAAATTTTGGTCAGGCAAAGGGAGGCTGACTGCCATCAGGAGGACTCTGATTTTGAGCAAAGTGCTTAATCTCTTGGGCTTGTTCTCTTACCTGTAGAAGGAAAATACGACTTCACTATCGGAACAGAACTGTGCGTGGGTTTTATGTATGGATGGATGAAGCAAAGCGCTGGGCATACGTCCATGGGTGAACTCACTACAACACACCGTCACAGACAGTAGGGAGCTGTGGGATATTCTTGAACAGAATGATGACAGGTTGCAAGTTGTTTAGGAAGATAAACGAGGCAGCTCTGTCTGTGCAGGGCACATCAAGGGGGCAACAGTTCAGAGGTGGCTGCTACAGTCAGGCCCCAGCTGGTAGGACATGCAGGGCCTGTTCCAGGGTGAAAAACAAAGTGCCATATTCAATAACTTGTCACTTTTGGGGAAATGATTATGCTTAGATCATACCTTTTGGGCACTGAGTTAAAAATAGCCACCAACCTATTTGCATGCTCCTCCACCAGCTGTAAGCAATTTCAGTAAAAGACCGGATGTCTGGAAATATCTGGAAGAGGCCAGGCGCTGTGGCTCATGCCTGTAATCCCAGAGCTTTGGGAGGTTGAGGTGGGAGGATCCCTTGAGTCCAGGCGTTCAAGACCTGTCTGGGCAATGTAGCAAGACTCGGTCTCTACACAAGATTAAAAAGAAAAATTAGCTGAGTATGGTGGCACACATCTGTAGTGCCAGCTACTCTGGAGGCTGAGATGGCAGGATCACTTGAGCTTAGGAGGTCAAGGCTGCAGTGAGCTATGATCATGCCACTGAACTGCATGCAGCCTGGGTGATAAGAGTGAGACTCAGTCTCAAAAAAAAGTAAAAATATCTAGAAGAAGTGTACTAGTTAAGAGAAAATGACTGTTTCCTAAAGAGTTTATCTCTCAAAGGAAGAAAACTGAATACCACAGATCAGGACAACAGATTAAGAAAATTTTAGGGTTGGGCACAGTGGCTCAAGCCTGTAATCCCAGCACTTTGGGAGTCTGAGGCAGGAGGATTGCCTTTGTCCAGGGGTTTCTGACCAGCCTGGGCAACTTGGTGAGACCTCATCTCTACAATAAATAAAAAACTAGCCGGGCATGGTAGCGCACACCTGTAGTTCCGGCTACTTGGAAGGCTGAGGCAGGAGGATCTCCTGAGCTCAGCGGGTCGACGCTGGGGTGGCTGTGAGCGTATGGTGCTACTGCACTCCAGTCTGGGCAACAGAGTGAGATTCCAACTAAAAAAAAAAAAAAAAAAAGATAATTCTAGGAGGGAGAGGAAAACATTGTCAAGAGAACTCTGGTATTCCTCTTAAGCAAAAAGTTAGACTTTCCAGCACTCAATTGTCTTAGCTTTTGAGTGTCTTCGGAGGGTTAATTTGCAAGCTGAGCTCTCCGCAGGGGTGGGAAATCTCAGCCAAGCTGAGCAGAGCAGGAAACCATGAGGCCAACGTGCATATCCTCCTGGTCCTGCCCAGCTATGCCGATTTGCATCTTCAGGAGAAAGATACTTGTTTTTCTCCTGGCATTTGCTTTAGAGAAAAAAGAGAAAATGTCCTAACAGCAAAAATATCTTCAGTGAGACTCTCCAGCACCTGTTTACTTACCTCCAGGCATCTGTTACCAGAGGAGGTGTGTGGAGGAACAGCCTCAGACGACCTGCAGTGGAAGAAGGGCAGGTCAGATAGGAGTGGCAGCAACAAAACCTGGGAAGACAAGACACCAGCGCCTTAGCTGGGGTGGTGCTGGGCATCTGTGGTGACATGCTTTGTCAGGCTTGGCCTTGGCACTCTCCAGGAAGAACTCTGAGGTTCTAAATGAGAGAGTATTAAGAGTTGGGCAGGAAGCTTGGTCCAAATGAAAGTCACTGAGCATTCTCTATGACTTCAATGCATTAGTCCTTATAAGCAAATAATAGGCTTATAAGCTAGAGTCCTCTTTATTAAGCACTCGGTTGATAGCTAGCATTCCTTGACAATAATCAAGCCACAAGGCTCTAAATAGATACTAAATATGTTGCCTTTTAACTCTGGCAAAATCAGTTACTTTGTAGTGAGTTAAAAATCTATTTTGTGCAACTAGTACAATATTTGGCATCCAAAAGCCCTCAAGATTCAAAAGCTTACTTTCCATTCACTCCATGCATTTGAGTATATGTTTTAGTCCTTCTGGTCTTGTTTCCTTATTTGTGAGACAGAAAGGCTACCTCACCAGGTGGCTGGATTTTGTGTGCCTGTGTGGGGGTGTGCTCACATATACGGCTGGGGACACGGGAGGTAGCCAGAAAGTTAGGATCTCCAAGGAAGAGGTGGCACTTCAGAAGCCATGCTGGTGGCTGGGAAGGAAAAGCTGGGACAGGGGAACAGTGTGGTCGGATAAGGAGGATGAAGAGGGAACTAGGAGGGACTGCTAATCAGTACACTTTCTTTGTGAGGTGATGGACATATTGTAAAGTTAGACAGCGGTGTCTGGTTGCACAGCTAATATACTATAGCCCATCAGTACACTCTAAAAGGGTGGATTTTATAGTACATGATTTTATAGTACATCAATTATTCTAATTTTTGTTTTTTGATTTTTGGAGTCTCACTCTCTTGCCCAGGCTGGGGCTGGTCTCGAACTCCTGGGCTTAAGCAGTCCTCTCACCTTGGCCTCCCAAAGTGCTGGGTTTTACAGGCATGAGCCACTGCGATCGGCCCCACTATTCTGTTATTTTTAAAAAGGATGCAGAAAACATGAATAAGGACCTCTAGAGAGGTAATGGGAAATGAGTTATTTCCACTCTTCGCTGCGGTAGAGAATCAAATTCTGATTTATAGATAAAAATTCTTAGGGAGGATGAGAACCTGTTTTTCTGACTTAAATTCTACAATTTTAGATTCCCATCATACCTCCTGAAGTTCCAAGTTGGTAAGAGATTCTCCATATTCTAGGAGATTGCTTACATGATGTTTTTTTAATGACATGTGATAGCTTTTCAGCACCTGTACTGTTTCATCCTGGTGAGAAATACTCAGCCACACCAAAGATTTCATAATCTCTATTCCCAAACCACAAGAGGCACAACCACTTAGATTTCTAATTTATTATTAAATTACATAACAAAGCTTCTTCTATACAGTCAGAAAATGCACATTTAGATGACAACAAAAATTAAGCACAAATACAATAAAATTGGTTCCAAGAAGCTATTTTAAAAGCAAAAAATTAGAAAGTGCATTTGGAAAGGAATAGCTTTTAAAGTCTGTATTGGCATTTTCATGAGGAAACATCTTCCATCAAAGTAGTGTAATGTGTGATTGAAATTGGTCTCCCTTCCTAAGGGCTCACAGGGTGGGGATGCAAATGCTTGGATAGTGATACAGGGACAGCGAGAAAGATATCTCAAGACCATCGCTCAGCTTTGTTTCAGCTTCTTATCCAATAAACATTCTTAAAATTCACTTGTTTCTTCCTCATTTTCTTTTGCCTATAAAACTTAAGGGTATGCAGGTTTATAAAGGAATAAACAAGATTAGTTTAGCAAGACCATGATGAAAAGTTCTGCATCATTTTGGGGACCAGGCTGAACAACCCCCAACCTAACAGGAGAATGAGACACAGTCACCGTAATTTTCTAAGCAGTATCACTTGTTCTTTAGTTACACTTGCCTCAAAATTCAGTGTAACACTAGACATGGCCATGTACCCCCAACTGCTTAATATTGCAGGTTAGAAAACTCAATTTCCAAAAATCATATCTAATCATATCCAAAAATCAAAAACGAGGTATCGGAAGACAAAAAGCTAGTTCAGTTCTTTTTTTTTTTTTGAGTTGGAGTCTCACTCCTTTGCTCAGGCAGGCGTGCAGTGGCACACATGCTCACAGCCACCCCAGCATTGACCTTCTGGGCTCCAGCGATCCTTCTGCCTCAGCCTTCCAAGTAGCCAGAACTACAGACGCGTTCTACCACACCTGGCTATTTTTATTTTATTTTATGGTAGAGGCGAGGTCTCGCCAAGTTGCCTGGGCTGGTCTCGAACCTGCGGGCTCAGGCCATTCACTAGCCTTGGTCTCCCAAAGTGCTGGGATTATAGACTGAGCCATCAAGCCCAGCCTAGTTCAGTTCTTTAAAATCATTTTCATCATGTTGAGATTGTTAATAGTGAAACATAAAATGGTGGGAATGCAAATCCCATGTGCATTCCCTATGAAATAGAGGCCAAGAGCCACTGCATCAAAAGGCTCAGTAAGTATATTTTTCTATTCAGATGTATTCACATCCAGTACGAAAGAACTTAGCGCAAGTATTATTTGGTTCCAGGTATAAAAAGTGCCCTCATGATGTCTCTTCTCATTGCTCGTCTCCAGTCTGTTTACTTCCATGCTTATCTGAATACCAGGCAGTATGGAAAAGGCAGAGCAATAGCAGAGAAGGAAAGTCCACTTCTGTATGAGAAAAATAAAAGGTGGGCAATGCAGGTTACAGGGAGTCCTTCAAGTATCATTAATAGTTAAAAAGAATGTAGAGATGGCCAGGATAAACTAAAGCACTTGGATATCTGAGTCTGAATTTGGGTAATGAATTTATTGAACATTTTTACTGAAGTCATCAGTACACATTAAAACAAAATCTCAGAAATACATCTTTGGAATTTTATGCTCTTTTGGTTGCCACAATTTTTCATATTTTTCAATGAAATGCAAAGTTCTGGGTGGTGACTGAAAAGATCCAAAAGGGAAAGATCATTATATAAGACAATGGGTGAAGGAGCGTAATTTCCCCTAAGAGGAAACACTTGGGAGAAGTAGAAAATTCCTTGTGAGACTTGGCTCTCACTGGTGTTAACAAGTAACTATCAGCCCCTGAGCCTAGCAACTGGTCCATAAAGAGGACAACAAAAAAGGGAGAAAGCCAAGATGGTTAAACAAAAAGCAGTTAAATGACATAAAACTGAAAGAGTTCAAGTCTGCTTCATGGAATCCAGACTGAGCCCCGTCCTATGAACTGTACACCTTGGCTTCCTTTCTACTTCTACCTGCAAGCACAGGAGCCATGAGATGAAGGGAAGAGCACTGTCTTAGCTATCTACATTTGGCCCTGGGGCACCTCACTGTGGGCTACTGGGAAGTTAGTCAGACCTATCTGACACCAACATCTACGCCAGCCTTTTCAACTTCCTTGGAAGAACTGGTTTATTCATTTTCATAAAGAAAATAACCAATATAATTCTGTTACTTCATATAAGCATAATCCTAGTGGAAAGGCTTGTCAGCCATCAAGAAGACAGTGTCTGCCTGGCTGTAGCAAGCCGGAGGAACCTGTACCCTAGTTCCACTCTCACACAAACAGCTTTAACAAATGCACCAAATAATCAGACCAGTAAAAAAGACTGGTAATGTAATTAAATAAATAACTTTATTTATGATACTTCAGATTTTATAAATGCCAACTATATAGCAACCAAAGTCCCATAAATTTTAACCGAGACACAACCACCAATCAAGGCCCTTTGAAAAATCAAAGATAATAAAGTGTCAGGGGAGAAGTTTTGTTCTCCCAGCAGAGAATTTAATAAATGAACTTACTTCCTTGATCCTCTAAGGTTCACATTGGGAAAACTTAACTTTCTTTTAAGGGCATCCCCAGTCAATGAACAGATCAATCAACCCATATTTAGAAAGTAAGCCCCATAGTTAAGAAAAATGTATCAAATACCCTTCACACCCATGATGTAACAAAACTTTGACACCAGAAAGAAAAATCTCTCAGTCTCTGTACCAGACCAAGTGTTAGTCTACCCATTAGTAAGTTCACCTGAATAACAGGACCTATATACCATGATGCAGTTAAGAATTACGTGCTAATTTCTTTTCACTCCCTGTGGCACAGCTTGAAGCCAATACTATAAATGTCATAGTAAATTCCAATGAAGGGCAGCCTTCTTTCTTGGTGAGGAGTAGAGATGCTGGAAGTCTTCAAACTATGTAGTAGTTCAGTAAGACAACACGAATTTACAGAAACTGAGAAATGGTTAAACCTGAAATGAATTCTGGTGGGTGATTTAAAATTCTGTCACTGTCCAGGGGTTGGTAATAGAAGATAGGTGCAGACAGAGCTAGATTCTGCCACATGCACCTTCTACAGTGAAAGCATTCTCTGGATGATTGGAAAAACTAAACAGATTTGGAATGAATAGATTTTCACAGAACACAGAATTACTGGTACATCAGGTAGTTCATAAACTTTTGCTCATAAGTTGTGGAGCACTTACAAATGGAATTATCTGGATAGTGACCCCTCAATACCTTTAACCTGTGGCTTGTTGAATAGATCTCATGGAAAATTCAGCAATCCCCTCTCTGTTGCCTGATGAAAGACAGTTGAGGGCACTGACAAACATTGGCTACTGGTTTCTTTTGTCATAGTAGAACTGAGATTTCATTTTCTTGAAGTAGAAAATATTAATCTAATGGAAGACATAAGCAAACAAAAAATCAAAACAATGGCTTCTTAAAAAAGAAAAGCTGTCATTCTTGATGTTATTCCAGCAATACAGTCAACACCAGTGTATTCACAATTAAAAAAAAAGAGTTAAAGACAAAGCTTTTTTGCAATGCTCTCTGTTTCAGACAACCTCAAAGCATGCTGAAGTTGGTCTATCAGCATCTCAAAGTATCTATGAAAAATGAAATTGTCCTTGAATACCAAAAGAGTTGAGGACACAGAGTTAAAAATCTATAGCACAGATTATCAAGGAAGGACTTGTGGTTTTTCATCATGAGTGTAAAATAAAAGGACAAGAATTATTTTTATTCACAACTCAGTCTGGTGGCTGAAAGAAAAGCAGTCTTTGGATACAGAGAAACTTGGTTTTCTGAAGAGTTCAGCTGTAATGCCTGGCTTGTCGTCAGGCTTCAACACTATCAGTGAAACACAAAAACTGCTTGTGATTGGTTTACTTATCTCCCAGGGACACAAAAGAAACTGAAAACTTTTTTTTTTTTAAACTAAAACCAGAAAAAATGTGTGTTAGAAAAGAGAGCACAGAAAAACTGTGGCTTCAGCTCAACCTGACCACATCACAAAGTCTGTCATCATCAGTCTTGAATTCATCCTGTTGGTCAGGCTAATTATTAGGAAAGTCAACTTCTCCCTCCTACATTTCCTTATTCCAGATTGGGGCATGAGAGTGGTGGTTGTCGAGTCCTTAGAGAAGTCCCATCAATGGAAAGCATATAGCAGCAGTAGGATGGTGCAGATTCCAATAACACCGCCCAGGATGAGTGAGTCTCGCCGCTTTCTAAGGTTGATCCTCTGGATCAGGCTGTTCACAGCAGGAAAACGATCTTTAGGAAATCTTTATTAAGGTCATATTGGGAAGAAGCCTCTTTAGTGAAAAGTCATAGGAATCACAAAAACAGAGATCAGCAGTGTCCAGAAACAGTAAATGATGGCAGGATATAGAGGGGAAGGAGATCACACTGAGGGAATTTCAAGCAAATGCACACACCAGGGCTGGGAATGTCCTGCTACTCAACGTCCCAAACTAATTCAAGTCTCCCAATCTTCTGTGTAGCACACAAATAAGTATGATGAAAAGAAAAAAAAAATTAATGGAGAGGGAGAAGAAGGTACTGACGGTAACAGCTCCCACATACTAAGGGAGTGCTGCCAGGCTACAGGTCAGGAGGGTCAGGACCAGAAGAGCTCTGCAGGACAGGGAGCACTGGCACTGCCAACTAGCTCTACCCCTACTCTGCTCCCCACAACTGCCTTCTTCTTTGCTCTCTTTTCCCCCCTCTTTCTCTCAGCAGACTGGGGAGTTCTGCCTGAGGGATTTAAAGGAATACTAGATCCTAATAAACCTCTTGGATTTAGGCAATTGGTGGGAACCAACTCTAGGGTCTGTATAATCAGGCACCGGTGAATTAAATTTTTAAATTCGTTTTGCAGCAGTAGGCAGAATATAGTAGGAAAGTGGGCTAAACTGCTCTAATTGTCCTATTTGGGGAGCATTAAAAAAAAAAAGAAAAATTTTATTCTAGTGGTTTTATAGCAGTCACAATGGCATTTTATTCAATATTTCAAAATATCTTCATACTCTTGTTTGTGTTTACACCAAAGTGCCCATCCTGCTTTGTATTTCTAGCAACGGTTTCTGATAATAGGTGCATTCTTTGTAATACAGGTATTCCATCAAGCTCAGGAAAACCAGCAACAAAAACCACACAGGATACTAGAGAGCTAGAATAATTTCCACTCCTTGCAAATTCTCATTGCGTTTTCCAGTAACAAAATTCATCAAGGCCTGTATTTATTTGTGTACGTATAGGTTATATATTGTAAAGATTAGAACAATGTCTTCTTCTAATCTTGAATTTCCCTCCATGTCTAGAATAGAGCTTTGCACACTGTAGTCATTAATGTGTTTTATGAATTTCTGAATTAATGAAAAACAGGATTATTTACAGAAACACTTCACAAGGTAAATATCACATACAAAGAAAATACTTAATTTTTCCTTGCTGAGTAAAAGCATAAACAAATCCACTGAGATGTAAATTTTTGGTATCAGAAACCCTGAACTGTTCAGTTTTCTTTTAGGGAACCACCCCTCTGCCTTTCTATAATAATCTAGTTCATCCATGTAGCAGGTATGGCTGACCCTATCCTCTGTCATCAGGTATACATATCAAGTCAGGATTTGCCAGGAAGAATATTCCTTCCCCTTGGACAATGACTGAGTTAGGAAAGGGCAGGGACTCAAGTTGGGACAGCCACAGTCCTCTTTAGGGTTTTTGTGACAGCTGTTAGAAAAAAACACCCTTTTTCCATAAAGATTTTTGAGCTGGTATTACAGCTATCTCTATCACCATGAGGAGAGAGCCTGCCTGGAAGAGAGGATAACAGAAAAGGTGGGATAAGAGATGGAAAAGAGAGGGAAAAAAGAAAAGAAAGGCAGATCCTATTTGTTGATGATATGATCCTATACTTCAAAAACCCAAGAGAATCTATCTGTCAAAAACCTGCTTTCATTGATAAAGGACTTTGGCAAAGTCTCGGAGTACCAAATAAATGTGCAAAAGACAGCTGCATTCTTATATACCAACAAAAAGCAGGCAGAGAACCAAATAAAAAGCACAATCTCATTCACAACAGCTACACACACACACACACACACACACACACACACACACACACACACACACACACACACTTTGGCATCTTCCTAACCAGAAAAGTGAGATCTTTACAATGAAAATTACAAAACACTGCTCAAAGAATCCAAGAAGACATAAACAAATGGAAAAATATTCCATGCTCATGGACAGGAAGGACCAACATTGTTAAGATGTTCATCCTACCAAAGACAATCTACAAATTCACCGCAATACCTATTAAATTACCAACACCATTCTTCTTGGACCTGGAAATGTCAATACAGAAGTTCACACAGAAACATAAATGACCACGAATAGCCAAAACAATCCTCAGGAAAGAAAACAAAGTGGAAGGTATCATACTTCCAGACTTTAAACTTTACTATAAGGCTACAATAATAAAAAAAGCCTGGTATTGGTATAAGAATAGGCATATGGATCAATGGAACAGGATAGAGATTCCGGAAGCAAAATCTCAATTTCTCAACCAACTCATCTTCGACAAAGCCTCCAACAACAACCACTGAGGAGAGATGAACCTGTTCAGTTAATGATATTGGGAAAACTGATTGACCACATGCAGAAGATTGAAACAGGACCCCTACCTATCATCATACACAAAAATCAGCTCTAAATGGATCATAGTCCTAAACGTAAAACCTCAAACTATAAGAATCTTAGAAAATGCAGGAGACACCCTTATGGAAATTGGAACTGGCAACCAATTCCTAATCAAACACCAAGTGTCCATGCCATAAGAGATAAGACAGACAAGTGGGACCTCAACAAACTTAAAAGCTTCTGCAAAACAAAAGAAACAATCAAGAGAGTGGGGAGACAGTCCACAGAATGGGAAAAAATATTTGCCACTGTATATCTGACAAAGGCCTTAACATCCAGGAACTACAAGGAACTCAAATGTGCCGAAAGGAAAAAAGCAAACAGCTCCATTAAAAGGTGGGCAAAAGACATTAACAGATACTTCTCAAAAGAAGATATATGGGCAGCCAACCAACACATGAAACAGTGCTCAGACTCATTAATCATCAGAGAAATGCAAATCAAAACCATACTAAGATACTTCCTACCCCAGTAAGAATGGTCATCATTAATAAAACAATAACAGATGCTGGCAAGGATGCGAAGAAGGAACGCTTCTACACCACTGGTGGGTATGCAAACTAGTGCAGCCTCTTTGGAAAACAGTGTGGCTAGAGGGTAGTGGTACGCCCACAGCCACCGCAGCCTCGACCTGCTGGGCTCTGGTGATCCTTCTGCCTCAGACTTCCAAGTAACTGGAACTACAGGTGTGAGCTATCATGCTCGGCTAATTTTTTATTTACTGTAGAGTCGAGGTCTCACCAAGTTGTCTGGGCTGGTTTTGAATCAGTGGATTGCAGACTCAGGCAATCCAGTCGCCTTGGCCTCCCAAAGTGTTCGGATTACAGGCTGAGCCACTGAGCCTGGCCCAGTGTGGCGATTTCTACAAGAACGACATTGACCTTGCATATGACCCAGCAATCCCCCTACTGGGAATAAACCTGAAGGAACTCAAATCATTCTACAAAAAAGATACCTGCACACGCATGTTTATTGCAGCACTATTCACAATAGCAAAACATGGAACCAACTGTGCTGCCCATTGAAACTGTACTGGATTAAAAAAATGTGGTACATATACACAATGGAATATTACAAAGTCATAAAGAAGGACAAGCATATGGACTTTGCAGCAACTTGGATGGATTTAGAGTCTATCATACTCAGTGATCGATCACAGAAACAAATAACAGAGTACCACATGTTCTCACTCATAAGTGGATCCTGAACATTTATTATAATACTGTAAGAAAGGGATTGGCAGTAGCAGTATACTGCTGGGGTGGGGGCAGGGGAGAGACACAACACCAATAAGGGTATCTGATCTCAAACCAGGCAAAGTGGGGATCAACGGGAGGCTCAAACTTTACCTGTATGATGACCACTTGTATACCTAACCCTGAATTGTATCCCACATCTTTAAAATAAAAAATAAAAAAAAGAAGGAAACTCCATTAAAAATTTAAAAAATAAAATGCTTGCCTTCTCAGAGTAAATAAAATGCTTCAGCATGATAGGCCTATCAGTTTCCCTAGTGGGTTTCTTGGAAGTATTAGTAATCTTAATTTAAATTGGGAAACTGAAAAATTGACAAGTAGAGATCATAACAAGTAGAGAATTTATCCCAGATTCAGCCTGTGCATAGTCTCAATACCCTATCCGCAGCTACCACTCATCCACATATGAGGCTGTCTTCTTCTGCCATAGATTTACTCTCCAAATTGGAAAAATAAAAAAGCATATACTTTGTTATATTTAGGTAAAAAGTATACACTGTGGAGTTCTAACACGGATTAAAGAGCTTTTACAAATGTAAAATACTTTTGTGAAAAATTTAAAAATTCACTAAAGAGCTACTACATGGTTCTAAACTTTCA
This sequence comes from Carlito syrichta, assembly GCF_000164805.1. Lineage (NCBI taxonomy): Eukaryota > Metazoa > Chordata > Mammalia > Primates > Tarsiidae > Carlito > Carlito syrichta. Next base: position 913,222 of record NW_007246181.1, read on the forward strand.
CAAAGTAGGACTACATGTTATATTCATATTATGTGATTACTGGAGGGTTCTACTGCTATCGATGATGGCAACCTGCCAAACACACATACACACACACCCCTACCTCCCCCCTCCCCCCAACATGGATTTCAAATGGTCAGAAAGGATACTGGCCAAAGTGTTCATTCTGCTATGAATTGACTTCAACATTCCTCTCTGTGAAGTCATATTTTCTTTTGTTGCCATCGCAATGCTGCAAGGGTAAGAAAGAGACAACAATTAGAGTGGCATTTAAGATTACCCTGCATGGGTCCATCATACCCTTAAAAACGAACAGAAAACTACAGTAAGCAACATCATCTTTAAAAGCACTAAGCAGGAAATAAAGAGAAACATTACTTCCTAAGCACCTTCCCATTGTTCTTTTTCTGTATGATCCCACTGCTACCCTTTGATTTTTTTTTGAGTTGGAGTCTTACTCTGTCACCCAGACTGCAGTGCAGTGGTCGCTCCCGGCCAACGCAGCCTCGAACTGCTGGGCTCCGGCGATCCTTCCGCCTCAGCCTTCCAAGGAGCTGGAACTACAGGCATGCGCTACCATGCCTTGCTAATTTTTGATTTATTGTAGAGATGAGGTCTCACCAAGTTGCCCAGGCGGGTCTCAAACCCGCGGGCTCAGGCAATTCACTCATCTCAGCCTCCCAAAGGCGTGGGATTACAGGCTGAGCCACTGAGCCTGGCCATCCTTTGATTTTTAAATACAAGGCAGTAGGCCATTTCCCATGAAGTAAGACATTATCAGACAAATCATATATTACAAAAGTTTTTTATAGTAGTTTTAAAAGAGGCCAGTTATTAAAATATTCTTAATCAGAAAAAACTATTGAGAGGGAAGTAGAAATTTATTTTAAATCATAAAAATAGAATAAGAGTAAAATATAAAATATTCATATGCAACCAGCCCTCAAATTATGAAGAGCATAATGTCCCAAAATTCTACCTGAGAACCAACCAGGCAGATTTTGGGATATGCACACAACAGGATGCTGGGTTTCCAAGCTACCTGACAAAGGTCACAGATTCATTACGCATGACCGAGAGAAGGGAAAAGTCACTCTGTAGAATAAAGTCTTTTTCATGTGATTACTTTGATGTCCTGCTGAAAAGAATCTGAGTTGCCGGGCTCGGTGGCTCAGCCAGTAATCCCGCGCCTTTGGGAGGCTGAGGTGAGTGGATTGCCTGAGCTCGCGGGTTCGAGACACGCCTGGGCAGCGAGACCTCATCTCTACAATAAATAAAAAAATCAGCTGGGCGTGGTAGCGCATGCCTGTAATTCCGGCTACTTGGAAGGCTGAGGCGGAAGGATCGCCGGGGCCCAGCAGATCGAGGTTGCGGTGGCCGGGAGTGGCCACTGCACTCCAGTTTGGGCGACAGAGTGAGACTCCAACTCAAAAAAAAAAAAAGAATCTGAGTTAATATCTCTTTGCTATTACTTCAGATTATTCATTTTCCTGTCTTATCTCTCTGGACATTAGAGTCCTAGAGGGCAGGGTCAGTAACCACTTTGATATGTAACACACAGGGGAGTGCTCTAGATATTGACATTACAAAAAGCAATAGAAAATGGAATGCTGTTGAGCTATTCTGAAAATATCTAAAACATTAAAAAAAAAAAGCAATAGACATTGAGATTCTGGGAAGATGGTGGTCAGTGTACAAATTCTTGACTTCATCTTTGGCCCATCTTCCTGTTTGAAGTCACACAAGAGCAGACATACTGGGGAGGGTCCACCTGAGGCCCTAATTTCCCTTGAGATCTCTAGGGAAAAAAGCCAGGTGAAGGGCTACACTCTCTCAAGAAAGGAGAGAAGCAGGGAAATCATGGTAGGGAAGCCTTGATTATTCTTCAAGCTTGGGGCAAAGATTCAGATTTCATGGCTTCCTGAGGAACTCAGGAAGTGGAAGACTATGGATCTGCATGTGTAAGGGCTGCAGCAAAGAACTGACCTGCTCCCAGTCCCTACATCTGGGAATGGACTGCTACCAATAGCCAGAGATTTACAAGCAGAGTGCTTAGAGTCTTGCAGCTGATGTGATGCCCAGCCTCTATAGGGAAAAGTTGCTGGAACATCCATCACACATGGTATGCCACTGCTGAAGAGTCTCTACTAGCTGGATTCATCTGGGAGCTGAGTGAACACATTTTTGGACAGGAAAGACCCCAGAGAATAAGCCACCATGCGTCTTAGGGGAAATGCAAGAGGGAGTGTGCGAAGCAAATGACAAACTAATCAAAACTTTAATTTCAAGATTTGAGAAAGCTAAAAAGAAACAAAAGTGTGTAAGGTTGAACATCCTTAATATGAAAACTGGAAATCCTAAACACTTCTGGTCCCAAGCATTTTGGATTAGAGACATTCAATCTGTGAAAGGGTGTCTATTGAAGCATTTTTAAATAAACAACAACAAACACACACATACGAACCCCCCAAAACTAGAAACAACATTTGATTGGTATAATAGATTTGGTATAACCATATTATGCAATAGTAATTGGTTATTAAAAGCAATGATTTAGTTTTATTTCTATTAACCTGAGGGGATATTGATGATGTATTGAGTGATTAACAAGTCACAACATATGTAGAGTATGAATTCTCTTATATTTTCAGAAACAAACATCTTTGTGTATGTTTCTATGACAGTGAGAAAGGTATTAGAAAGATACACAACTGCCAGTTAATATAAGTTAGTTCTGGGGATAAGAATGAAGGGGAACTACCAGGGAATTAACTTTTTCTTTACACATTTTAGAATTATTTAAGTAGCTGCAGTAGGAATATTGTACTTTTACAATATACAAATGTCTAATGAAGACAATTTAAAAAATTTCACTTGAGTAAGAAATGTTAATAACATTAGTAATTCCATACATACAACAAATTCACATGGGCACTAGGATTTGGATCACTTTCATCTGAAGTCAGCCAGTTACTGCTGCAAATTTAGAAAATGACAAATCCAGGCCGAGTGCGGTGGCTCAAGCCTGTAATCCCAACACTTTGGGAGGCCAAGGCGAGAGGACTGCCTGATCCCAGGGGTTCGAGACCAGCCTGGGCAACTTGGCGAGACCTCATCTCTACAGTAAATCAAAAAAATTAGCTGAGCATGGTGGTGCATGTCTGTAGTTCCAGCTACTTGAAAGACTGAGACAGAAGGATCACTTGAGCCCAGCAGGTTGAGGATACGGTAGTCTTGAATGTGCCATGTGCTCCAGCCTGGGTGACAGAGTGAGATTCAAACTCAAAAAAAAAAAAAAAAAGAAAATGACAAGTCCTAGGAAACTGAACCCTCTTCTTGGGATCCCGATATTCTCAGGTGTTTCAATGCTGACAACCTAATCTTCCCAATACTTTTAGGCCTATTATAGAAACATACCTGTTCATGTGGAAATACTATTGTCTGACATTTTTGGTGCTCACTCTAGTTCCACCTTTTAGTAAGTTGGCAAGAAATTTGGATAAAATGTGAAAATGACATTTTGGAATAAATTTAAATGGGTAAAACCAACCCAAACAAACACACTAGCAGCTCCAAATTTTCTACTGTTATTTACCTCAGTGCCACTCTAAGTCAAGTAATAATTAGTGAAAGTTTTCCCCACATACTGGGGAAAAAGCTCAAGAATTGAAGGGACCAGGTATTTCTGAAGGCAGACTTGTAGAATAGGATTAAAAATAGAGATTTGGCCAGGTGCGGTGGCTCAAGCTTGTAATCCCAGCACTTTGGGAGGCCAAGGTGAGAGGACTGCCTGAGCCCATGGTGAAGACCAGCCTGGGCAACATGGTGAGACCTCATCTCTAGAAAAAAATTTTAAAAAATAGCTGGGCATGGTAGTGGGCGCCTATATTTCTGGCTACTTGGAAGGTTGAGGCGGAAGGATCACCAGAGCCCAGCAGGTTGATGCTGGGGTGGCTGTGAGTGTGCCACTGCATTCTAGCCTGGGCGACAGAGTGAGACTCCTACTAAAAAAAAAAAAAAAAATAGGGATTGATGGAAATTTGTACAAGGAGTTGCCAGACCTCTAACTTGCCTTTCTTAATCCATGCAGCCAAGTAACTGCCCCTAGTCCAATAGAAGACCTAGCCCAGAAAAAGAGACCTAGGGATCTGACAATGTGAAATCCCCAATGGAACAGTCAGTTTTCTACCTGATTATGTACTTGTGAGTCCTGCCACTCAGCAAGTCCCACTACCTGTGTGCACAGAATGAGTTTCCAAAGGTTGGATTTTGGAACCACATTCCTAAGTATGAAGAAACAGTCAATAATCACCAGACATTTGAGGAGGACCTCTAACATAAAAGGCAGAGATTCAAACCAACCAACCAGCAAACAGAAAAGAGTCTGAGGAAGCAGAGGCCATAAAGAACGCTCAATAAACTAAAAAATAAAATTACATTTAATGTCTTCAGAGAGAAAAGATTATCACATTCATAAAACACACATATATAAGCATGTAGGTATGTCTCTGTCCCTCAGGAAAGAGCTCATGTAAGTAAAAAAAACAAAAAAGAGAGTAGAAGTAAAAATGTAACAGGTGAATTGGAAGGATAAATTGAGTAAATCTCCTAGAAAGTTGAACACAAAGATGGAAAAGGAAAAAAATGGAAAACAGAAAAGGCAAGAAAGGATCAATTCAGAAGGCTCAACATTCAATATTTTTAGATTTTTAAAAATAAACAGAAAAATGAGGGAAGAAAGTGATAAATGACATAAGAAAATTTCCCAGAACGAAGTTTAATTTCCAGAGGTTCCAGATAATAAGAGCCCACCCAATGCCCTGTGCAATGGATTGAAAAAGATACATGCTAGGCAACCTTTCCGGTTCCCTCTCGTTCTGGGAGCTTTTCTGTCCTCTCAATAAATTCTACTTAAAAAAAAAAATGCATGCTGAGCTCATCATAGTGAAATTGAAATAAAAAAAAAAAAAATCAAAAAAGGGATGATCCTAAAGGTTTTCAAAGGAAAAAAGTATATCATTTACAAAGTATCAGAAATTTTAATTGAGATAATAGATTTTAAATGGCATTGGACTTTAAAGTAATACTGAAAACAATGCCTTCAGAAATTTCCAAATTATTTCCAACCTAGAATTCTATATCTTAGCTAAACAATCAATCAAGAATATGGGAAGAAAAAAAGACTTTTTCTAGATGTGGACAGCTCAAAATATTTATCTCCTATTCTTTCTCAGAAGTTACTAAAGAACTTGGTGCAGCATAATGAGGGAATAAAATAGGAAAGTGTAAGACATAAATCCCAACAACCAGGTAATCCAATAAAGAAGATTATTTTAGGATAATGGAGAAAGGACATTGCAGGATCAGAACAGTGTGGCAGGAATAGAGAACAGTCAAGACTGGAGCAGAAGGATGGAGTAAGATCAACTGTAAAATGCACTGGATTTTAGATCCCCAAACCAGGAGCATAAGAACTAACAACTTTCTTTGTGTCATTTAATTATAATTTTTCAGCTTAAGTGAATGTCTATGACAGAATATAACACATTTAAAATGTGGTTGACTTTTTACAAGGTATTTAAAATTAGGTATTATGGTCCTTTTATAAAGTAACAGAATTTTTTTTTTTTTTTTGAGTTGGAGTCTCACTCTGTCACCCAGACTGGAGTACAGTGGCCGCTCCCGGCCACCGCAGCCTCGCCTGCTGGGCTCCGGTAATCCTTCCACTTCAACCTTCCAAGTAGCTGGAACTACAGGCGCGCACTACCATGCCCGACTAATTTTTTTATTTATTGTAGAGATGAGGTCTTGCCAAGTTGCCCAGGTGGGTCACGAACCCGCGGGCTCAGGCAATCCACTCACCTTGGCCTCCCAAAAGCGCTGGGATTACAGGCTGAGTCACCTAGCCCGGCAAAGTAACAGAATTTATGGCCAGGCGCATTGGCTCATGTTTGTAATTCCAGTAGCTTGGAGGCCAAGGCAGGAGAATTCCTTGAGTCCAGGAGCTTGAGATCAGCCTAGGCAACATAGCAAGACCTCGTCGCTACACAAAAAATAAAAAATTATCCTGGCATGGTGGTGTGCGCCTATAGTCCCAGCTACTTAGAAGGCTGAGGTGGAAGGATCACCTGAGCCCAGGAGGTTGAGGCTGTGGTGAGCTGTGACTGTGCCACTGCACTCCAGCCTGGGTGACAGAGTGAGACCCTAAAAAAAAAAAAAAAAGTAACAATTCAAATCTAGGCTGAGCAAATTGAGGCCAATCTTTGAACCATACTTGTATATGCCTCTTTTTTCAACTGGGACTATCATCATCTCCTATATATTTTGACTCACAAGTGAAATGAAAAAATAATTTCTGCAAAGCACTTTGTATTCCTTGGAGAATGGACATTATCCTCATACATTATGTTGATTTCCAGTACCACATAAAGTATATCTAGATATATTTTCCCATCTCAATCTATGATTTAGAGTCAAGTTGAGTGAAATCTAGGCTGTTATTTCAAGAGTCAAATGCTCAGAGGCAAATTATAAGCTCCAAATAATATCTAATGCTTTTAAAATGATAAATCATTGATGTGCTTACTGGAACTTCAACTTTCTTACCTGTTTTGTGAATTAAACTCAGTCACATTTTTTCAACAACAAATAATACTAGTTATACATTTAAAGCTTAGGAATAAGTTTATAAATATCAAAAATATTAGTTCTTTTCAATAAATTGATGTCAGGGTCTATATTCAGTCATGCATATATTTCACAAATGTATCTTCAAAACAAAAAGGTAAATTTTATATACAGAATATGCAATTATCATTTGACACTTAAATGTTATAGTATACATAAGAAATCATAACTAGCTTTGTATTAGTGAAATTTCATATGTGATACTTATTATTTTTTCATTATTTTGAAATAAAGGGAAATATTAAAATAAAGGATCTTCTAATAATATCTTATTTGTTTATTTATTTGGAGATGAGGTCTGGGCTGGAGTGCAGTGGCACAATCATAGGTGCAGCCTCCAACTCCTAGGCTCAAGTGATCCTCCCACCTCAGTCTCCTGGTTAGCTGGGAATACAGAAATGTGCCGTCATGTCTAGCTAATTTTTAAAGTTTTTTTTGTAGCGATTGGGTCTTGCTATGTTGCCCAGGATGGTTTCAAACTTCTGGGGTCAAGCAATCCTCCCACCTCGGCCTCCCAAAGTGCTGGGATTACAGGCATGAGTCACTTACTACATCTAGTCTAACATGTTTTTAAACTAGCAATATACTGTAATAAAGGCAATAATTCAATGGTTCCCAAATGTTCTCCTATCCTACGAGGTACCTCAAAATTTCATACTCATATCACTAGCTCTATCAGCTCTGAACTGAAAACTAAGTAGGGAAGCCTGGTCCTAGAAGGCCAGATAGAAAAAGGGGCAATAAAGGGAAGGAAAAGAAAAGAAAAAAGATTATAGGGAAACTTAAAATTTCTGGCAAAACGTGATCAGACTTCTCAAGCTGATGAAAAGGGAGGGGTTACGAGGGAGATACTGCAGTCAACAATTAGGTAATTCGGGCCGGGCACGGTGGCTCACACCTGTAATCCCAGCACTTTGGGAGGCAGAGGTGAGAGGGTTGCTAAGCCCAGGGGATCAAGACCAGCCTGGGCAACATAACATGGTGAGATCTCGTCACTACAATAAATCAAAAAAGTAGTTGGGTGTGGTAGTGCACGCCTGTGGTTCCAGCTACTTGGAAAGCAGAGGCAGAAGGATCGCCTGAGCCCAGCAGGTAGAGGCTGCGATGGCCGTGAGCAGCTGGGTGACAGAATGAGACTCTTACTCAAAAAAAAAAAAAGGGTAATACGGCAAAAATTTTGTTCAGATGGAAGATACAGTGCATACAATCTAAACAAAAAAATCAAGGCATGATAATGGCATATTATTATGAAACATTACAATATATTAAAATTACTATTAAATAATTATGGGAACATATTATAATTCATTGAATAAAAGAATTCATATCAATATAAACAAATATTTAGGAAATGAATGTTGAAATACTTAGGAATAAAGAGGCATCATGTCTGCAACTTATTTTTAAGTAGTTCAGAAAAGAAACTATGAAAAAGCAAATGTGGCAAAATATTAACCCCTTTGTGGAAGCTAAATGGTATATGGGACTTTTTTGTACTACTGAAATTTTTTGAAATCTGAAAGGATATTAAAATAAAAAGTTTAAAGAAAGAAAAGGATTGGTATTAATAATACAGCTACCATTTCCAGATTACCTAGTATCAGCTAGGCACTGTACTAGGCATTTTTTTCACATTATCTTTTTTTGGTCCATAGAGATGGTCTATGTTGCCCAGGCTGGTCTTGAACTCCGAATCTTAAGTGATCCTCCTGCCTCAGCTTCCCAAGAGCTGGGATTACAGGCGGAAGCCATCATGCCCAATCCTCACATTATCTTTAATCTTCACAACAATCTTGCAGGATAGGTATTACCATCAATCCCATGTTTTTAAACAGATAAGAAAACAAAGGCTCCAAGAAGTTAAAGGGAACAGAGACCTAATAAGTAGCACAGCCAGATTTCAAACCATATCAGACCCCAAAGCTTGTATTCTTTTTACCATGTGGTAAATATAATAGTAGTTTAGATGGAGCTCTGTTTCTAGGGTTAGATTCAGGTTTGAGGATTTGAATACTCAATATCATTTATTAGTTATGTGACCATAAGCAAATTACCTAATTTCTTTTGGTTTTGGAGATAATACCTCATGGGTTATTGAGAAAGTTAAATAAAATAAAACATGCAAAACACTAAGGTCCGTGCTAAGGATGCGTGTTGTTTCCAAGTACTTCATTCTGCCTTTCCCAAAAAACAATGCTTTATATATTGCTAAATTCTAAAAACAACGCTTTATATATTGCTAAATTCTAAAGGAGACTATACCTTGTTAATTTACTTTTTGCTGTCAAAATAAATGTTTAAAAGTTCACCAAACCTAGAAAACTAAACAGTTCAAACCAAGAAATAAATGTTCCTTAATTTAAGCAAGGAATGAGTTCAATGTTATTATAGATAATGTTAAGTATTACTGCAGTAGATTTTCTATAGCTCTTGTCTACATAAATGGTATAAAAATGACATTTATCAAATCACACAAGATTGTTTTCCATTAATAACTGAGTTTAAAAAGACTGAGGCTGAATTAACTAGAAAAATTAGCGTAAGTAAAATAGCCTGATTTCTGTAACTCTGGAAATAACTATTTTGAGTTTTAAACATCTCTTACAAGGGAAGGACATAATAAAAATACATTACCATTTAGTAAAAATTCCATCTTCTTAAAAGAGGATGAATTGACCTTAGTTATAGGGTTAACCTGATATGTTCATTAAATTTATGTGCAAACAAACAAAACCCAGCAAAGCGAAACAAAAAATTATTCCTACCTTATTGTCTCTTCTATCAGACGATCTGAGCTGCAAATAAAAAGAAAGTTCAAATTCTGGAATTATTAAATGCACATTTAGAACTTGTACTTAATTCTTGTACACTTATAAGCTTTACAGTCATTTACATATAACTAGATTTTTGAAAGCATCTGGAGAAAATTCTGGACTCTGAAACAAATTTATCTACATAGAATATATGAAATTTTGTTACTTCTGTTAGCTTAAATCTATTTTTTCCACAGCAGAGATACTTGATGACTAGTCAGAACAGTTTTAATGATAGCATAAAGAAATGAAACTTCCCCTTTAATCTAGATAGCTCCAAGTTGTCACCGCCATCTATTCAGAACTTAAGAATTACAACCAACTTGCTGAGACAGGATAGGCATATATAATTCTGATGCCTCTAAGTAGTAATTATTTATACCTTAAAGTTCCTTCTTTTCTGGGAGGCTTTTTTTTTTTAAAGAAACTAATGCAAATCTCGGATTCCTAAACTTTAGAATTCAAGGTATACCAAATGCACCTTGATCTGTAAACTGTTTGCCTTTATGCATCACATATTGGGAATAAAAGAGGCAAACAAACAAAGTCATTTTAGGGAAAAATGTATAGATGAAGTTTGGTAAAGGGCTAGCCATACAGCAGAAGTAGGAAAACAAACTTCAAGATATCTGTATCCCTTTGGCACTGTGTGAGGTATACAGTAGACATTCTTTCCTACAGAATCTCTAAATTCACTCTATAAAATAATGAGTTGCAGTTTCATTATGAAGTAGCAGACTAAGAGATCTAAGTTAATGAATGAATTAGGGAATAAAGACAAGGTTCAAAAATGTTATAAATACCTTACATAAATCCTGTGATAAACATTTCAAGAATTACAAAGATGGTGGTAAAAATCCTGGCTGTTTACGTGCTGGATCTATCATTTATTAGCTACCAACATTAGGCAAGTTTCTCTGTGTCCTAGTTTTCACATCTGTAAACTGGCAATGATGATAAAACCTATGTGTTCAGAGAATTAAGGGGTTTATATATATATACACAGTGATAGATCAGTGCCTGGCACATAGCAGGCACTGTTTTTTGCTATTATTACAGTAGTTTCTCAGTAACTACTGACTGATTCTGAGTCTATATATAAAATTGATATAAATTTTCAGATAAATCCACTATTCTATTGATTATTTAGTATGCAATTATTCTTTGAACAAATGTGCATAGAATTACTCCTGAAGAGCTTTAAGTCAGATAGGGCCTATAAATGTACGGCACTATTCTTGGCAGATCTTACAATGCAGATAGAGAAGACACATGCCAACAGGCGTCTTAGTAAAGTGGTCAAAAGGTCACAAAAGAGGGAGTGGTTAACTAGGGTTAACATCTTCTTGTTCAACACAATGATTTGGTTGACTGTCCTTATTAGGGTCACTTAGCACATTAAAGGGCATAAAAATAAGATATTTCAAAAACTAGGCAGCATAACATGAAAATAAACAATTCTATTGCCAAACTTAACAAACAAGTTTTGTGTTAACAGCCTTAATGAAGATAAAATAAATAAAAGAAATGATTAAATTAATTCTCAAAGCGCAATCTATTAATTTGCTAATTTTGTTAAGAATAAGGATAGCTAATACTTACAGTGAGTTTATTATGAGCCATGTCTTGCCCTATATGCTTTACTTGTTTTAACTTCACCCTCACAATTCTATGAGATTGATTCTACCATTCTCTTCATTTACAAAAAACATAATTAAGAGATTTCTCTGTAGCATGTGATGCTGTTTGATAACATTTTACCCACAGTAGAACTTCTTTCAAAACTGGAATCAACCCTCTCAAACCCTGCAGCTTCTTTATCAACCAAGTTCATGTGATATTCTAAATCCTTCTCATTTTGACAATGTTCATATAGCATCCTCACCAGGAAGGTTCCACCTCAAGAAACCACTATTTTTGCTCATCCATGAGATGCAACTCTTCATCTGTAAAAGTTGGATCATGAGATCGCAGCAGTTCAGTCACATCTTCAGTCTATACTTCTAATTCTCTTGCTATTTCTACCACATCTGCAACTGCTTTCTACTGAAGTCTTGAACCCTTCAAAGCCATCATTGAGGGGTGAAATCAACTTCTTCCAAACTCCTGTTAATGTTAATATTTTGACCTCCACAAATGTTCTTAATGGAATCTAGAAGGTTTTCAATTTACTTTGCTCAGATCCATCAGATGAATCACTATCGATGGCACTTTAGATTTATAAAATCCATTTCTTAAATAAAAAGACTTGAAAGTTTTAGTGACTCCTTGACCCATGGACTGCAGAATGGGTGCTGTGTTAGCAGGCATGAAAACAATATTCACTTCCTTATACATCTCCATCAGAGCTCTTGGGTGACCAAGTACATTGTCAGAAAATAGTAATATTTTAAATCTTTTTTTCTGAGCAGCAGGTCTCTGCAGTGGGCTTAAAATATTAAGCAAACCATGCTGTAAGCAGATGTACTGTCACCCAGGTTTTATTCTTCCACCATTACTATGGCACAGAAAGAACAAACTGAACATAATTCTTTAAATTTTTGTAGAGACAGGGTCTCACTGTGTGGCCGAGGCTGGTCTCGGACTCCTGGTCTCAAGTAAGCCTCTCACCTTGGCCTCCCAAAGTACTAGGATTACAGGCGTGAACCTGTGTTCCCATCCTAAGAAAACTAAAATTATTATCCCAAATATCCTACCCAACAGAGGAAGGGGTTTTTCCTCTCTAATGTTAAGTTCTCTTAAACATTAGTCACTTTCTTTTATTAAAAGTTTTAAGATATACTCTAAGGCACATTTCAAAATACAACATATATGAATACCCAGGATTCATGATCAGAATGGATCTTCATTTTATAGGAAGATGCTGACATCAGCTTAACCATGCATTTGGCACATCAGAGAGTTACAGAAAGCCACACACAGGTATTTCACATACATTCCCCACCGTGCAGCGGCATAACAAACAAACAAACAATCAAACAACAGTGATTTAAAACTTCTTTTCAAGTTGCCAGAAGTCTCCAAGTCCTTATTCATTTGGCTAGGACCAAATAAACGGAATAAAAGCCATTCACTAAAAAAGAATCCTGGACAGTGTGCACAGAAGTCAACAACAGGGTGTCTCTATAAAGATGGTATACTCTAGTAAATATTGAATCTAAAATTATTTCCTTTTGGGGTAAAATATATAATTAAGTAGAATGATCTTTCTTAAACAAGTACTTGATAACAGCCTAGAGGCATTCTATAAAGTCATCTAGAACCTGTAATTAAGCAACAAATTTCTGCTTCTCTCAAGACCAATTTAACTAGCTGAAAACAATGAGCTAATTTCATCACCAATTATTGTACCCACGAATGACTAAAGCCACATTTAAATAATAATTCTCTTTTAAAAAACAATTTATGGGCAATCCTCTCAGATCCCCTCCCACTGTGGGAGCTTTTCTGTCCTCTTAATAAATCCTGCTTTCAAAAAACAAAACAAAACAACAAACACTGCAACTGGCACAAATTTCAAGAGTAAAAATGTGATTTCAAGCATATATTTTAAAGTAATTTAAACCAACAAAATGTAAGAAATTGGCAAAAATCACTTAGATAATACCTAATTAAAATCCTTTCAAAAGATAGGTAAATAAGCAAATAATAAACAAGTGAGTAAGAAGTAAATAAGAAAATAAGCAAACAAGCACATAATAAATAAAATTTAAGAACTGATCCCTTTGTAAGCCATGATAATTGATGAGGTTGTCATCAAAAATTAGGTCATTAATATCAAGCATTGTGATGATACAGTCTTTTACTTAAAGTTAACAAGAGAGACCCTTAAGGTCTAAGTCTTATTTATTTCTACCTGCTGGGCTCAGGCGATCCTTCTGCCTCAGCCTTCCAAGTTTAAAAAAAAAAGTCTAAGTCTTATTTATTTCTATATAACTATCTCTTAAAATATGTTAACTGAACACAATTAAGCTGCAGTAAGATACATAATGCTGTTTTAGTGCTAAATAATTTTTTGTTTTGTTTTGAGTCAGGGTCTAAGTCACCCAGGCCAGAGTGCAGTGGCATGATCAGGGCTCACCACAGCCTCAACCTCCTGGGTACCAGCAATCCTTTCATCTCAGCCTCCCTAGTAGCTGGATCTATAGAAATGTGCCACCATACTTGGTTAATTTTTTATTTTTGTAGAGACAAGGTCTCACTATGTCCTAGGCTGGTCTCGAACTCCTGGGCTCAAGCAATCCTTCCATCTCGGCCTCCCAAAGTGTTGGGAATACAGACATGAGCCACTGCAACCAGCCTAGTGCTAAAAAATTTTTATTTTACAGATAACATTTGAAAAATACAGAATAACAAAGGTGAAAGTAGTAACCATCTGTAACCTCTCTTCCATTAACATTAACATTGTGGCATATTTGAGTCTGGGTAGACAGAGAAACATCTTTACTTGCTTTTTTTCATGGTTTATTTAGCTCAGAAATTTTGTTTTGTAATTATAAAAAATTACCTAGGGAGAAAAAAGTTAAGCACCCTACAGACTCAGACTTCTATCTAGTTCAAGGAGAAAAAAATAGAAGCTAAATCATTAGCAATGAGATCTTCGAAAGTCATTTTTTCTTTTTTAAAAATGAATAGACTTTTTTTTAAAAGATGGTTTTAGATGTATAGAAATATTCAGAAGGAGCTGGGCTCGGTGGCTCAGGCTGTAATCCCGTGCCTTGGGAGGCTGAGGTGAGTGGATTGTCTGAGTCTGCAGGTTCGAGACCCACCTGGGCAATTTGGCGAGACCTCATCTCTACAATAAATAAAAAAATTAGCCAGGTGTGGTAGCGCGTGCCTGTATTTCCAGCTACTTGGAAGGTTGAGACGGAGCCCAGCAGGTCGAGTTTGCAGTGGCCGGGAGCAGACACTGCACTCCAGTCTGGGCGACAGAGTAAGACTCCAACTCAAAAAAAAAAAAAAAGAAATATTCAGAAGGTACGGAGTATATATATGCCCATTTTCCTCTACCTATTATTACCTCTTAAATTAGTGTGGCACATTTGTTACAACCAATGAGCCAATATTGATATATTAACTGAAGTTTCATACTTTATATTAGGGTTTAATGCTCTGCATTATAAAATTCTACAGGCTTCAACAAATGTATAATGTAGTATCATACAGAATGGTTTTACTGTTCTAATTATCCTGTCCATATAGAATAGTTTTACTGCCCTAATTATCCCGTTCTTCACCTATTCATTTTTCCTCTCCTTCTCATCCCGAACCCCTGACAATAGCTGTTCTACTGTCTGTATAAGTTTTGCCTTTTCCAGAATATCATATAGTTAAAATTATACAATATTTAGGTTTTGCAGACTGAATTCTTCTGTGCATTCAAAGTTCCTCCATGTCTTCTTGGGGCTTGATAGCTTATTTCTTTGCATCACTGAATAATATTCTGCTATATGGATATACCAGTTTGTTTACTCATTGATTGCTTTCAATTTTTGGCAATTATGAATAAAGGCACCATAAACATTCATGTATAGACTTTAGTGTATATGTAAATATTCAACTCATTTAGATAAATAACTGGGAACATGTCTGATAGAATGCATAGTAAGACTATATTTAGCTTTTTGAGAAAACCTCCATACTGTCATCCATTTTGCATTCCCACCAGCAACGAGTAAAATTTCCTTTTACTCAGTATCCTTACCAGCATTTAGTGTTGTGTTTTGGATTTTAACTGCTCTAACAGTTGAATAGTGGTATCTCAATGCTGTTTTAATGTGTAATTCCCTAATGACATATGATGTTAAGCATCTTTTCATATGCTTAATTTGCTATCTAAATATCTTCTTTGGTTAAGGTGTCTGTTCAGATCTTTTGCCCATTTTTAATTGTTGATTTTTAAGAGTTCTTTGTATATCTTGATAAAAGGGCTTTATCAGATATGTGTTTTGCAACAATTTTTTCCCAGTCTGTGGCTTGTCTCTTCATTCTCTTAACAGTATCTCTGGCACAAGAGACATTTTTAACTTTAAAGAAGTCCATCTTGTCATTTTTTTCCTTTCATGGATGGTGCTTTGGTGTTGTATCAAAAACTCATTGCCAAACCCAGGGTCACTGAGATTTTATCTTATGCTATAAAACTTCTAGAAGTTTTCTAGATTTGTATTTTACATTTAGATCTATGATCTGTTTTGAGTTACTTTTGGGGGAAATGTGTAAAGTCAGTGTCCATATTCATTCTTTCGCATGTGGAAGTCTAGTTCCAGCACTATTTGTTGAAAAGACTATCTTGGCCGGGCTCGGTGGCTCAGCCAGTAATCCTAGCACTTTGGGAGGCTGAAGCAAGTGGATTGTCTGAGCCTGCGGGTTCAAGACTAGCCTGGGCAAATTGGTGAGACTTCGTCTCTGCAATAAATAAAAAATCAGCCAGGCGTGGTAGCACGCGCCTGTAGTTCTGGCTACTTAGAAAGCTGATGCAGAAGGATCACTGGAGCCCAGCTGGTTAATGCTGGGGTGGCTGTGAGAGTGCCGTTGTACTCTAGCCTAGGTGACAGAGGGAGACTCCACCTCAAAAAAAAAGATTATCTTGTCTCCACTGAATTGCCTTTGCTCCTCTGTCAAAGATGAGTTGACTATACTTGTGTGGGTCTATTTCTGGGGCCTCTATTCTGTTTCATTGATCCATTTATCTATTCCTTCACCAATACTACACTATCTTTTTTTTTTTTTTGAGTTGGAGTCTCACTCTGTCGCCCAGACTGGAGTGCAGTGGCCGCTCCCGGCCACTGCAGCCTCGACCTGCTGGGCTCCAGCGATCCTTCCGCCTCGGCCTTCCCAGTAGCCGGAATTACAGGTATGCGCTACCACACCTGGCTGATTTTTTTGATTTATTGTAGAGATGAGGTCTCGCTGCCCAGGCGGGTCTCGAACCTGTAGGCTCAGGCAATCCACTCACCTCAGCCTCCCAAAGGCGCGGGATTACAGGCTGAGCCACCGAGCCCGGCTACACTATCTTAATTACATACAACATACAACATATACACAATGGAAAGTCAAGTATGAACAGGAACAAAGTTTTTGCTTTCTTTTTCTCCCCTCAAAGTTTTTAACCAAACATTTTGATGCAAAAAATTAAAATGTCAACAAATTTTTTCAACTATAACAGAAGCAGAAAGCTTACAAGAGAATGTAGAGATCATAGTTTTTACTTACTGTTCATTAGATAAATGGCTTAAAAGAACTGAAAATCCTGAAAAACTACCCAAACCATAAAGAATCTATGAAATATTAAGAAACATTTTCTAATTTGCTTCTGAAACCTCTAAAGAAAACCCCTCACTGGGCACGCTGGCTCATGCCTGCAATCCCAGCACTTTGGGAAGTGGAGGCAAGAAGATTGCCCGAGCCCAGGAGTTTGTGACCAGCCTGGGCAACTTGGTGAGACCTCATCACTCCAGCCTGGGTGACAGAGTGAGATTCCAACTCAAAAAATAAAAATAAAAAAGAAGATCTCTCATGTATCAACACAAACTAATCTGCTCTGCTCTACACAAATAAAAATGAAACTGTACTGAGAGTGCCAAAAAAAGTATACACATTTTAAGAGATGTTATCTGTGTATTACTTTTAGTTCATCATAATCAGAAGTCTGGATGCTGACGGTAACCACTTTGAGCACCTCCTGTAATTGCAGAAGTCAAACATGACTTGTATTCATCTGTTGTTATTGGTATATATTGAGTATTACAATTTTATTAGTTTTTTTCTTTCATAAAATATGTATACTTTTTCCAGCATCCTCTGTACTTTCATCATATGTATATATTTCTCTTTCATGCACTTGAAACTCAGAAAAAAAATGCTTTCACAAATATAATAGGAATTCAATAATATTACCAAGCATGACACTCACGAAACTATAAAGAATAAACTGGTCAGATACTCTCTCTTATACTCTAGAACCTAGATTTTGGTCAAGACTTAAACATTCTGCTGTATGAACTCACCTCATGAAACTGTAAAGAAAAGCATGCTGTAAACTGTATCAGCCTACAGTATGTGATTAATCTAGACATCAAGGCACTTTAATGACTGACAGCTCTTAAATCTTTCTTGATTCTTAAAATAAACATTTATATCTCAAAGTCCAGCTCAAAAGCCATGCTCTCATGAAGCCTCCTCATCCTACTTGTACATCCAGGCAGAACTAATCCATCTACACAATAAAAATTATGCTCTCATAACTCTTTGCTCTTCATTAATGCATTCAAGAGTATAATAAGCATTTTAAGATAGGTCAGGAATCATGCTATGCACTGGAGAAAAAAATAAATTTGTAAAGATGACATAGTTTTTTCACATGTGTTATATCATGTAATACTTTTTAAAATATCTCATAATATAATTATTTGTTTACAATTTCTCTAACCAGAATAGTTCTCAGGGAGGTAGAGTCTAAGTCTGATTCACTTTTGATTCTCCAGAGCCCAATATAATATCCAGCATACAGGAGACACTCATTAAATTTTTGATAAATGAATGAATAATGTATAACAGGCACTTATTTTTTTGGATTAATAAAACATCAATTAGGGTTAAACACTGAAATAATCCTTACAAATCTTTACAGGGGCAAGGTGATATGATATGTACATATTATTGCACAAACAAATCTGGGGATAGAGAAAATTCCTCCCTATGGCAGACCATCTCCAATTCAAGTTTTACTGTTTAACAAAGGCCTGTATCTACTGAAGATGGATCCAATTTTATTGCTGAACTAACAAGCTCCAAGGGAAGAAAAATGAGTTCTGCATAAAAGCTCTTAAGTAGATCATTCTATTTTGTAAATCTAGACATTTCTACATGAATATTAAAATAAGCAAACTATCATTCAGGGTAATACTAATTTGCTTTGCCAACTATTTCAATACAGCAGACATATGTACACCTGAGATAAATGGAGCTTTGATATGTAATCTTAAGATATTTCATGAATAGAATGATAAAGTGAAATAATCAAATGCTATCAGTTCTTTTTTTTAGATTAAAAAGTATGATTTATTTAAAAATAAATTAGAGTGAGGAAGAGAAGAGAGAAAGAAGATTCACCTCCCCAAGTTGGGGGAGAGGGGCCAAAGCCAGGAAGCATGGCGATAGCCATAGCTCAGAGAGCACATGACCACACCCAGAGTCGAGCAAGGCAATGGCCTCTATCAGTTCTTATAAGCTAAAAATTCAACAACCTACTATACAAATGACTGTAAGAAATAAAAATTTAAAGTGGTCCGTTTTCAAGACAAGGAAACCAGCCCTGAGGGAAAATTAATAGCAGCTAAAACTTGACTAACAGCTTGAAGATGTGACAAAGTTCATGCACCAAAGGTCTCTAAGCAAACAAGACACTGGAGGAGGGACAAATTCACCAGAAAGACTTTGTTGATGTAAGGGAAGGGAGAAAGAAGAATACCCTACAAGGGAATAACGAAACTTAGGCGACGTCCAGGAAGATTGTGCACACCACAGTACTCAGCCAGTGAGGAACTGGAGGAGGGACTGGTGTGCTAGGGAATAAACTGCTTACTGTAACTGGGTGGGCAGTAACTGGGTGTGCTTGCCTACCAGACACTCAATCCTGCAAGACTGCCATTAAAAGTCTCGCTTTTGCTGTACTTCGTGTCTCCGATTCTATTCCTTGGGTTTGGGCATTTGAGCGCGGAGCGTCTGAGAACTATCTTACTACTATTACCTATGTAATGCTGTTTTCTCCTTGGCATACTATTTCACAAAGAATATGTACGTGTGTGTATACATAATTTCATGTTAGTTACCAAGTAAATAACAACGAGCAGTAAATATGAAGTTAGAAGTGAGGTTGATGGATAAAAGCTGCTGTCCAGATAGGTGAGGCTTACTTATTAGTCAAGCAACTCCCTCAACATCAGCTCCATAGCACACAATATTCAAGTCTGTATTTCAACAAAACTTATATTTCATGAAACTTTAGGGTTCATAAATAGTTGAGAAAGTCAATGTCAAATTATTGAATGCCAAGAGTCTACTAATTATCTTACTCACAGATGTTATAATCCAATCATTATTTAATTAGGATAAGGCCACTCCTGGTAAAGGTCACTAAATTATCATGATCACATGGCTCCCATTTTTCAGATGTGATCATGGTCTGTTAATACAATTAAAATTTCATTTCATTAAGACTGCTTTGACATCAAGAGTGTTTCAGATTCTATTTAAGAATATAAATTGACAGAGTATAAAAGGGGCTCATAATCCCTTTCTCCTTTAGTATTTACTTTTCTTAATCTTACAATATCCATCATGCTCTGCCTTATCTAGACTTACAATTTATAAAGCCCTTTCACATACATTATCTTAGCAACCCTGTGAAGTAGATACCATAAAAATCATCAGGTACAGAGACTCACATCTGTAATCCCAGCACACCAAGAGGCTGAGGTTAGGCCACAAAAATATAAAAAAATTAGTCTGGTGTGGTGGTGTACACTTGTAGTCCCAGCTACTCAGGAGGCTGAAGCTAGAAGATCACCTGAACTCAGGAGGTCAAAGCTGTGGTGAGCCATGATCATACCACTATATTCCAGCCTGGGTGACAGAATAAGACATTGACTCAAAAAAAAAAAAAAAAAAAAAAAAAAGTCATCTTGAAGGGATAGTGCAGTGTTGCAGAAGCAACACAATCAGAAGACCTGGGTATGAATCCTAGCTTTTTCTAGCTATGTGGCCTCAGGGAAGTTTAGATAAAATAATGAAATAAATAAAAAGTGAAAACATCCTTTATGTTCGTAAAATGTCTACCTAAAATATTTCTGCAACCACAACTTTGGATCACACAAATGGTGAATTTAAAAATTCAAAATATCAAGTCTAAACATAGGCTGAAAAAAACAGTCGGCAGGCTAGGCGTGGTGGCTCAAGCCCGTAATCCTAGCATTTTGGGAGGCCGAGGTGAGAGGATTGCCTGAGCCCATGGGTTCGAGACCAGCCTTGGTAACTTAGCGAGATCTCGTCTCTACAATAAAATAAAATAAAAAATTAGCCAGGTGCTGTAGCGTGTGCTTGTAGTTCTGGCTACTTGGAAGGCTGAGGCGGAAGGACCACCGGAGCCCAGCAGGTTGACACTGAAGTGGCTGTGAGTGTGCCACGGTACCCCAGCCTAGGAGACACAGTGAAACTCCAACTCAAAAAAAAATAATAACAAAATAAAATAAATAAAGTGCATTCCGAAGGGCATCTTTTTT
The DNA here is from genome assembly GCF_000164805.1 of Carlito syrichta. NCBI lineage: Eukaryota > Metazoa > Chordata > Mammalia > Primates > Tarsiidae > Carlito > Carlito syrichta. Next base: position 934,001 of record NW_007246181.1, read on the forward strand.
TTGTCAGAGCTGGGTGTGGTGGTTCAAGCCTGTAATTCCAGCACTTTGGGAGGCCGAGGCGAGAGGACTGCCTGAGCTCAGGGGTTCGGGATCAGCCCAGGCAACTTGGTGAGACCTTATCTCTACAATAAATCAAAAAATTAGCTGGGCGTGGTAATGCATGCCTGTAGTGCTAGCTACTTGGAAGGCTGAGGTGGAAGGATCACCAGAGCCCAGTAGGTAGAGGATGCGTGGCCATGAGTGTGCCACTGCACTCCAGCCTGGGGTTCAGAGTGAGACTCCAACACACACACACACACACACACACATACACACACACGTCAGCAGATAAAAAGTAAGCCTCCAACTGAGAATAATTCTTTACTCATTCATGGACATATTTACATATAAGTATACAATTACAATACAAATACAGTAAATGTGTGCATTCCGAAATGATAATTCAACCATATCTGCTAGTCAATAAAAACAAAATTCTCAACTAAATATTGTAACTGATTCTGTTTGAGTTTAACTTGCTTTATATAACAGTTCTGTACTCGAAAGATTATGTAAAACAAATTCTTCAGATTTTATTTAAAAAAATTTTTTGGGGGGGTTATGTCTGTGGAAAAATTCCGTATAGTTTTAGAGTTTGTAAAATGCCTTAACTCTTGGCCAGGCACGGTGGCTCACACCTGTAATCCCAGCACTCTGGGAGGCAGAGGTGAGAGGATTGCCTGAGCCCAGGAGTTTGAGACCGGCCTGGGCAACTTGGCGAGACCTCGTCTTTACAAAAAAAAATAAATAAATAAAAGAAATTTTAAAATTAGCAGGGCATGGTGTCACATGACTGCAGTTCCGAGTACTTGGAAGGCTGAGGTAGAAGGATCACCTGAGCCCACCAGGTCGAGGCTGTGGTAGCTCAATTGTGTCACTGCACTCCAGTCTGGGCAACAGAGTGAAATTCTGACTCAAAAAAAAAAGCCTTAATTCTTAAGTCATTCACCCTGATGTAACAAAGAGGGACAGATATTATATCTTTTTTTTTTTTATTTTTAGAATCAAGGTCTCGCTCTGTCACCCAGGTTGGAGTGCAGTGCCACAACCATTGCTCGCTGCAGGCTTGAACTCCTGAGCTGAAGCTGTCTTTCAGCCTCAGTCTCCCAAGTAGCTGGAACTACAGGCGTGCACCACTATGCCTGGTCTAACGTACCATCCCATTTTTTTTTTTTTTTGAGTTGGAGTCTCACTCTGTCGCCCAGACTGGAGTGCAGACTGGAGTGCAGTGGCCACTCCTGGCCACCGCAGCCTTGACCTGCTGGGCTCCGGCAATCCTTCCGCCTCAGCTTTCCAAGTAGCTGGAACTACAGGCGAGCGCTACTTGGCATGCCCGGCTAATTTTTTTAATGAAAAACACAACACAGAAAGGCTAGGTCACTTGTTTTTCAGAGGGATGAAAAACAACCAGTCTTTCAATTCTCAGTAACATTATACCATGCTGGTTATACAATGGAAATAAAATACAAATATAAATGCGATGAAATACAAGTTCAATGAAAATAAAAATTTAAAGAAGTGAATCACAGGGAAGGTGGTGTGATGTGAGACGAATATGGAAATGGGTTAGGCAATGTGCATTTACAAGAGCAATACTATTAAATAGTTATGAGACCTTGGCCCATATTCTCTGAATCTTGTTTCCTCATCTGTAAATAAGAGATGCTTGCCAAAGACTTTGATTATATAGAAGAATCTGATTTTTTAAAAAGAAATTTCATGGGGGAATTCATTTTGCAAAGCAAAACAATAAGCAGTTACATTAAAAATATTCTTTTTAGTCCTCAAAATCAGATTTCATATATATATTTAGCATCTGGACCAATACTTTGTACACCCACATGTATTCAATAAATATTTGGAGATTAAGTGAGTGAATAAAACTTGTTTTCAATAAACTAGTATACACACATATTCATATGCATATGAAAACAAAATTAAAACCTGTTTGCATCTATTTATTCATATAAAAAGCAAATATTAAGTGTCTATGATATAATAGGAACTGGGCACCCAGTACTAACTATAACTATAACCAAGTCCCTGATCTCATGATGCTTACGTTCAAGGAGGGTCAGGTAATAAAAAAGTAAAGAGAAGAAATTATTGAAGGAAATAAAAGGTACTTTGTTAAAAAAAAAAGATAGTTAGAAAATGCCTCTTTATAGAAGTGATAAGTGAGCTCAGACCATATAAGATGTCAGTGGATCATCTATATAAAAAAACTATGAGAAAAGTATTCTAAGCAGATGAAGTGTAAGTACAAACGGAAGGGAAAGGGCTTGATATCTCTGTGAAAGGAAATGAACAGAGGTCAATATGGCTGGTACCTAGGATATAAAGGAAGAGACTGATAAGCTTCAAAGAATGGGAAGCAAGCAATGAAGTTGGAGATTTAGGTAGTAGATTCATCATGTTGGATGCCAGTGGCCCATAAAAAGCTAGTAATAAATTGGTGAGGAAACAGAGGGAGAAGTAAAAAGTCACTTCCATAAGTCATAGAAAAAAAGATTTGCTTAACCATACTATCTCTACATCTACGGCTTGGTATACAGAAGAGACTGCAGTAAACCCAAATTAAATTGACAAGTTGGCTGATAACTTCCCTGAAGCCAATAGCCGCATTCTCTTCTTCTGATAACAGACTTTCTTTCTTTTTTTATTTGTTGCTGTTGTTGAGTCAGGGCCTCACCCTGTGGCCCAAGCTGCAGTTCAGGAGGATCAGGGCTCAACACAGTCAACCTACTGGGCTTAGGCAGGTCTGTCTTGCTTTGTTTTCCAAGCTGGTCTCAAACTCCTGGGTTCAAGCAATCCTCCTGCCTCCACCTCCCAAAGTGCAGGGATTAAAGGGGTAAGCTACCACACCCGGTCTGATAACAGACTTTCTAAACTGCCTGGCCACAAAGAAGGATTTGTGCCTTAGGCAGGGCCAATCACAATAACCCACCAAACAGACCCATAAGTCTGTATCTACAAAAGAAACTGAATTTGTAACTTAAAAATCTTGCCACAAAAAAAAAAAACTCTAGGCTGAAACAGATCATTGGTAATTCCATCAAATATTTAAGGAATAAGTAGCACCAAACCTGTACAAACTCTTTCAGAAAATAGAAAAGATGATACTTCCCAACTCATTATATTAAAACCAGACAAAAACATCTCAATAATAAAAAACTACAGACATTCCTCACATGAATAATGCAGAAATCTTTAACAAGATAAATCCAGCTACATATAAACAAGATAATAAATATATCATGATCAAGTGGAGCTTATTTTAGGAATCTATGATTGATTTAATGTTTGAAAATAATCCATGTAATTCAACGAATACAGCAGTAAAGGAGAAAAACAATTGATCACCTCAATAGATGCAAAAAAAGATATGAAAAAATTCAATCTCATTCATGATAAAAATTTTCAGCAAGAGAGAGCCTAAAGCAATGACACTTCAATAACAATAAGCACAACCTAGCATTCAGATCTTAGTTTCTGAATACCGTTCTCCAGTAAGAGAAACCAAGGCAGCTTAACGGATGATTCCAGAGCTGAGGTAGGGAATATCCAAGATGAGCCATGAACATCTTGTGCTGCCAGAAAGTACAGGAAGTGCTCAACAAAGACTAGGATAAGTCAAATGACAGAAGCTAATCCGAAGGAGCTCCTGCTGGCCAAATATTAAACAATATGAACAATAAAATAAAGTGCTGAATTATAGCCCACAGTATAAAATAAATATCTATGAGTCTATACTGATATAAATAATAAAAATAAATAGTGTAGAAGAGACAGCTCTTCCTTATAGAATTACAATTAATAAATGTCAATAGACTGAAACAGAAAATCACCAGTAGGCAAGTACCACAGCAATAATTGTGAAGGCAAAATTCATTAATGTATGGTAAAACTAGTGGAGACAAGTTTGAGGAGAAATGGAGTATTTGCACAGTCTCCAAGTATCTTTCCATTTATTTATTAATTACAATGGGAAACAATAATTTTACCAAGTAATCTAGGTTAACATTATCAGTAAAGACATATTGACATGATATATACCCTGATATGCTGCTCAAAGAAAAGCACAGCATCACTTGTGCTATTCTTCCCCAAATTGCCTAAGATCATGACCATAACACTTTAGAGTACTAGTCTGAGTTTTCTGAGATTTTCCAATGACAAATTAAGGTTGGATAATCATGTCACAGATTGGAGGAGAATGAGGATGTGTGACAACCAAATGCTATGTGGGATCCTGCATTGCACCCTGAACCATAAAAAGGAAGATTAGTGAAAAACTGGTGAATAAAGCCTGTAGTTTAGTTATTATTATTGTCCTAATGTTAATTTGATAATTGATAATTGTGTTGATCTTGAATTCCTGGGCTCAAGCAGTCTTCCCACCTCAGCCTCCCAAAGTGCTGGGATTACAGGTGGGAGTCACCATACCCAGTCTATTTTACACTTTCTTTCTTTTTTTTTGAGTTGGAGTCTCATTCTGTCGCCCAGACTAGAGTGCAGTGGCTGCTCCCGGTCACTGAGCCTCGACCTGCTGGGCTCCAGCGATCCTTCCGCCTCAGCCTTCCAAGTAGCTGGAACTACAGGTGTGCGCTACCACGCCCGGCTAATTTTTATTTATTGTAGAGATGAGGTCTCGCCAAGTTGCCCAGGCGGATCTCGAACCCATGGGCTCAGGCAATTCACTCACCTCAGCCTCCCAAAGCGCAGGATTACAGGCTGAGTCACCGAGCCCAGCTTATTTTACACTTTCTAAAGTGATTAATATAAAGAGCACTTATAGCTTTTGCTATTTAAAAAAAGATTATTCGAAAAACAAATCTTGCCAATTCTTTCTCAAAGCACTTAGCCAATGAAATACAAAGACAAACTGAAAATCTAGAGAAAAGTTTTTCACTTTTGTAAACATATTTTACATTATAATTTTCTTGTTACCTAGCAGAGGACAGAAAAACTCCCAGAGCGGGAGGGGACCGGAGGGGGTTGCCCACCTAGACAGTATTTGTAATTTACTAATAAGATTGATTGTTTTTTAAAAAAGGTATTTAGATAATCATGTTCTAATATCGAGAGCAATGACTAAGCCCTTGTTTTTGGTCTTAGCAATTCTACTAACTCATCAGAAGCTCATATTCCATTCAACTTCTTCCTGCCTCAGTTTCTTTTCACACAGAATGAGCACATGCAGGCCACTGCCAGGCCATTGTCGTGTTAAGCTATGGTGAGACCATGTGCTCTTTGAGCTATTGTCAGGCCATGTTTCCTGGCTTTGGTCCCCTGCCCAAACTTGGGGAGATGAATCTCTTCTTTCTCTAACTTTCTAAATAAACTGATAAACTGTATTTAGTAGCCTAAAAAAAATGAGCACATGCAAACTTTTCACAAGAATGTTGAAAATTATATAAAGTATATATAAAATTGTGAGACTTTACAATCTGATTAAACAAAATGGAAAAATACTTTTTGATTTTTACCTCGTCATCATTTTTATAACCCTAAACAAATTATTTAAGATGTGTGTACTTGAATAGTTCACTGTCCTGCAAAATGGCAAAATGAACAATATTAAACTCCTGAAGGGCTTTTTTGAATAATTATAACAAATACAGAACTTTCTGTAAAATTCATATAAAAGATTTAATACACAATGTTATAAAGTAATGAAATAAAGAATATCAATGTATGCAATAACTCTAATATACTCTTTTTAGCATCAAATCATCTTTTAAAAATAAACTACTATATTTTTGTTTAATTTACTTTTGAAGCAATAAATATAGAAACATAAATGCAATCACATCTTTATTTTGTGCTGCTAGAATATGCTATCCCTTAAGTTACTGTGTACTCTAGGAATATGTTAATATATTTTTGGACACAATGTAAAATTCTTTTTATGGTCGTCTTTACCAAATACAAAAAGAACTACCGATGCCAGGAATATTATAAACGAAACATGCTTTAGAAAAGACTGCCCCCTTGTGCCAATAACATTCAACAGATAAAGAAAGAACATTAAAAACAAGTTTTAAAACTAGAAACACCCTGGCTTCTAAAAAGGTCTTGATCTTTTTGTGTTTTGATTTCACGGCATATGTTTAAAGTGGTGATCTTTAATGAAAAATAAACTGAACAGTACAGTAAGTGCCTACGATGTGACTAAATTTGTGTACATGCAGTGGTAAATATCAACATAATTTCTAACACTTAATGACAATGCATCCAAACTGCTCAAGCATTTACAGGCTGAGTTCACAGAGATAAGTAATTTTCTGACCTTTAATTTCTACAACAAAATACAGAGCAAACAGCAAAGAAAACAGTATATTTCAAAGAAAAACAGAAAAATAATGAAGCAAAAATTGAGTATGGTGATTTGTTTAAAAAATTACACTTATAGTGTATATAGTTCATCCATATATATATAGTCTGTCCAAGTTTTTAGGTATTTTCTTCTGAAATCTCAGAAAAGAAAAAAATGTTTATTTTTGGATTTGATATATGGCCTAGTTACTCTTTATAAAGTGTCTTCGAGATATTCAAACATAAGTCATTATCAGTATTATTATTATTAGTAATAGCCTGTAGTTGTGGCCAAAAGCATTAGAGCAACAGACTTGCTAAAGAAAAGAACATGGGAAGGTGATAAAAAACACTGCAGGTAACAAGTGATGTAAAATACTCAACAGAACAGTGTCTTTCTAATTATGGTCGAAACAGTTACAATTCCATTTCTATTGAAAATTCTCTAGGAAAATTAAATTAATTACCATTGATAAGGCACTTACCATAATAAATATCATAAAATGTTTGTTATATAAGTAAATGAATGAATAAACATGAAAAAGTACATAGTACACATACTATGTACATACATGTACACATATATTCAATAACACTTACTTTCGAAGGTGGTCATGTTCTTTCAAAAATAGCTCAGTTCTTCTGTTGTTTACTCCAGACCCACTTTTATATGACCTAGGACAAAAGAGGAAAAAAATGCAAGAATATTTTTTGGCAAATAATACAAAATCAAATTAAGTGACTGACACTAGTGATATGAAAAGTAGATAAACTGAGTCTCTTCATAGTTTTCAGTGAAACAATTAAAATATATAATCCTTTTCATTTCTCTCTTAAAACTTATATCTATTATAAAGAGACAAATATTAACGCCTCTCTGATTTAGGCCTAACAGTTTACTATGTTTTTCATCAAACTAACTCAACACTCTGAAACAATCAGACAAAAAAAAAACCTCCAACTTTCCCTTTGTCTATTATCTCTGATACCTTTATTTTCTCCAAAGTGGAAGTAAAACTTTGGACTGATTTAGCACATAGGGTGGGAAAGCTGTTGGAATGTTTTCCTTTGCAATAGCATATGCGGTTCATTAACTGAGGCCCAAGGAACACTGAGATAAAGCTAAAGGTTTGCCAGTTTTGGCACACTTAAGAATTTCTATCTTGGTCTTCAGGGTATTAAAATGAACACAAGGCCAGGCTCCGTGGCTCGGCCTGTAATCCCAGCACTTTGGGAGGTTGAGGTGAGTGGGTTATCTGAGCCTGCGGGTTCGCGACCAGCCCGGGCAAGTTTGCGACCTGGTCTCTACAATAAATCAAAAAAGAGCCGGGCGTGGCAGGGCATGCCTGTAGTTCCGGCTACTTGGAAGGCTAAGGCCGAAGGATCACGTGAGCCCAGCAGGTAAATGCTGGGGTGATCATGAGTGTGCCACTGCACTCCAGCGTGGGCGACGGAGTGAGACGCCGACTCAAAATAAAATAAAATAAAGCATAAAATCCTTTTTTATCATTACTATCAACATCTTAATATTTGTTTTCCACTAATAATAAAGTATCAAGAACAAAAGTTTAAAAATTCAATGCTTGTACAAATACTGCAGTAAGACAAAAGAAGGTCAGACTATTAACACCGAAATACTGGTTGATGAGAGGCAGTGCTACCATGCAAAACAAAGGAAAAAACACCACCAAGAAAAACAGAATGCCATAACCAAGAACACGCTGGACATGGAAGACTGAACTTGGATTTAAATCTATATTCCGCTTTTTAGAAGAGAGACTTCAACCATGCCAGCTCTCTTTCTTTCTTTCCTTTTTTGAGTCAGAGTCTCACTCCATCACCCAGGCCAGAGCCGATCCTTTTGCCTCAGTCTTTCAAGTAGCTGGAACTACAGGAGCTGCTACCACATCCACCCAGCTAATTTATCTATTTATATATTGTAGAGACGTTATCTCGCCAAGTTGCCCGGGCTGGTCTCGAACCCGCGGGATCAGGCAGTCCACTAGCCTCGGCCTCCCAAAGTGCTGAGATTATAGGCTGAGCCACCGAGCCCGGCCGCCAGCTCTCTTTCTGACATGAATTTCCTTCTTTTTCTTTCGTACTTTCACGAATAAACTCTATTTTTAAAAATAATAATAAATAAAATAAAATAAATTTATACTCCATCATTTAATAGCCAATTAACGTTAGTTTCTCAATACCCAGTTTTGTAAAATGAAACTAATAATTTCTATCTTAACCAAAAGATTATAAAGCCAAAAAAGATAATATATAAAAAAATACTGTGTAAATTGCAAAAACTTATTAAAATGTTATGTATCATTATTATACCTCATCTCACTAACCATACTCTGCCTTGTATGATACTAATTTGAGTATGTGCCTTATTCCCATCTAGCACCTGGATTATAAACGCCGACAGAGCCCAGTTGGTCTTTTCATTTCTACCTCCTAAAGTGACTAACATAGTATCTTACTCATAGTTGGTACTCAGTAAATAGTTTAATGAATAGACAAACATTTTTAATGATCATTTTTCAAAAAGCAAGTTATTACAGTAGGCTGTACTCTAGAGATTCCCACAAATTGTGGGAAAGCTCAATGTCTATACATTAAAGGCCATCCCTATACTAGTTCTCAATGCATTCCTCAAAATGTATATGTAAGTGAACTATACAGAAATGAAACCAAAAACTTACATGAAGAACTAAAAATACTACAACTGTCTTACTATTAAAATTGTCTTACTGTAACAAAATAAAGGATTTCTAGGAAAATGATTCTCAGAGTACATATACTATGAATATATATCAGCTTATGATAAATGTACATCATAGTTTATGAAACTTATCCTATAACTTATCACAAGTGAGATAATGATATTATCAATAGATAGTCCAAAATAAAAGTCTTCAGCTTCAATTAGGTGTCCATGTGACTTACTATGGCAATTGTGCTCAGTTGTGAAAAAATTCAAAACTGTGTATGAAATGATAGAATATATCACTGAAGGTGAGGTGAAAGGATGAAAGAACAAATCTTTAAAAATATAGATTAAGATCAGCATTAAAATGTAGGGAGTCCTTAAATAATGACACAAGGTTATGAGTTTGTATTAAACCTGGAAAAAAACATATTTCAGAACTTCAGGGAAGTAAAGCTGTATTAATAGTTACCTAAATATATAATTGTTGAAACAAGGAAGAGAGGCAGGGGATAGGTGACAATCAGGAAGGGAAATATGTAGAGCTTCAGTTATTATGTTATGTTATAATCCTTTTCTTTCTTTTTTGAGACAATGTCTCATTATGTTGCCCAGGCTGATTGTGAACTTACAATTCTTTTTTTAAAACAAATTTTCTTTGACACATCTGCGAAGGATCATAAAAGTAATGTTATAATTTTTAGCATGGGTGGTAAAAGAGAACTCATAAAGATATCATCTAAGCTGGACTTTGAATTAAGACAGGAAAGTCAAGGTTGTCAAGAGCCAATGATAAAACCAGAGCAAGTAGGAAATATAACTGGCAGGGTAGATTAGGATGATTCTGTAGCAGCAATGTTCAAAGAACAGTGAAATGGGAATTAGAAACCCTGAAATCTAAATCATGGTTTCACTACTCAATTTACAATTAACTAAAGAAATTCTAAACTTATATTTGAATAAACATTCTACAAAATAATATAAAGGTAACTTACTCAATATCTTTTCGTACTGATCCCATGAGATTCTCTCTTTCCCGTATTGCCATAAAGTTTGCTTTGGTTTTATGAAATTCATGTGTATAATCCTGTAATAAATCAACATCCAGTCTCAACATAAGCCAATTGTATGTTTTCATCTCATCGAAACAATTATGTATTGTCATCACATTTTAAATTTCTGCCAAGACAATTGCTATTTAAGAAATCAAATTAAGGGTACCTGCACAATGAACATTTGCATACCTAACCCTGAATTGTACTCCACATTGTTAAAATAAAAAAAATTAAAAGAAAAAAAAATCAAATCAAATCAACAAAAGGTAAAAATAACTTTACAGTTAATTTCCTGAAGAATGACCAGATTCTTTCAAATGAAAATAATTTAGTGCTGGGGAACAGTACCATAAAATCACTGTCCTGTCCTTTATATCTCTTAGAACTTAAAAAAATAAAAATGAAACAACAGTAAAATAAAAATCCTGCTATTATTGTTGGAATGGCATTCAATTTATAGGTTTAAAGGAAAAGTCTTCCCATATAAAAGCAGAGTGATTCTTTCCTTTATTTAAATATTGTTCTATGTCCCTCAGCAGAATCTTACACATACACCTACACATTTATTATTAAACTTATACATAAGAATTGTATGGTTTCTTCTATTACATTTTCTAACAGGTTACTGTTTGTATAGGAAAACTACTTGCTTTTATATATTAATTTTGTAACTTATCATCTTAGTGAATTCAATTTTTTCCCCTTGGGTTTATTAGACATATAATTTTATCCTGCCACCTAATAGAAATTTTGCCTCTTCTTTTCCAATATTTTTTTTTTTTTTTTTTTGAGTTGGAGTCTCACTCTGTCTCCCAGACTGGAGTGCAGTGGCCGCTCCCGGCCACCGCAGCCTCGACCTGCTGGGCTCCCGCGATCCTTTCTCCTCAGCCTTCCAAGTTGCCGGAATTACAGGCATGCGCTACCACGCCCGGCTGATTCCTTTCCAATATTTTTAACTCATTTCTTTTTACTGTCTAATTGTACCAACAGGAACTTCCAAAATAATGTTAGACATTTGTGTTGATCATGAGTATCTTGTTTTTTCTTCAATGGGAATGCTTTTAGTGTTTTACCATTCAACATGATGCTAGCTTTTCATCTAATATACACATTTTTGCATGAAAGTATCTTTCTATTCCTATTTTTTAAAGAGATTTTTATTTATTTTTATTTTTTTGGAGTCAGGTGTCTCAACTCTGTTGCCCAGGCTGGAGTACAGTGGCATAATCACAGCTTACTGCAGCCTCAACCTGGGTTCAGGTGATACTTCTGCCTTCGCCTCCCAAGTAGCTGGTACTACAGGCATGGGCCACTACACCTGGTTAATATTTCTTTTTTGATTTTTTTTAGAGACGAGGTCTTGCGATGTTGATTAGGCTGGTCTCAAACTCCTGGGCTCAATCAATCCTCCAGCCTTGGTATCACAAAGTGCTAGGATTTCAGGGGTGAGCCAATGTGCTCAGCCAAGAAGAGTTTTTAAAATTAGAAATGGTTGCTTAATTTTCTCAATATTAAGAATATTTGCCTTCTAGTAGCAGTTGATCCGGATTTTTCTGGGTTGGTGTTTGGTCAGGAGGGGTGTTAATGGAGCAAATGTGTGATTGCCACAGTGGGAGCGCATATGGTTGTGCAGAATAGGGACCACGAACTCAGACACTCTAGAGGGGTAGGTGGGAGTTACTGATATCAGATCCCTCACCGCACTAGGGTGTCTGGACACCTAATTGCCTGGGAGGAAGGGCTTAGAAGCCCTCAGCGATCTGAGGGACAGTACCCCTGAAAGCTGGTGGATGATGTTTCAATGCATAGTTGCTGTTTGGGTAGGCACTTGAAAGAGGCAGGGAAAAAAAAGAGTTTATTTTGTTTTATTGGTACATACTTTTAGTATTTTCTCAAAAAATATACTATAGTAAGTTATTTTCTTTTCATGTAATCTTCAAAGTCTGATGAAAGTATACTCTAAACCACCATATTATTGACTATGCATGACCATTAGCTATTTCACTGTTATAGCTAGCTAGGTAGGTCTCCCAGAGCAGAAATATATTTATCAGCCAGCAGTGGTGGCTCACGTCTGTAATCCCAGCACTTTGGAAGGTGGAGGCAAGAGGATTGCCTTAGTCCAGGGGTTCGAGACCAGCCTGAGCAACTTGGCAACAACAATAAAAAAAAAAAAAAAAAAACAGCTGGTGTGGTGGCACACACCTGTGGTTCCAGTTACTTGGAAGGCTGATGCAGAAGGATCACCTGAGTCCAGTAGGTCAAGGCTGCAGTAGCTGTGAGCATGCCACTGCACTCCAGCCTGGGAAACAGATTGAGACTTCTACTCAAAAGAATTTTAGAAAGTATATTTATCTAGTGATGAATATTATTCAATATCACTAAGAAAAAGCAAGAGCTATTAGACATTTCCAAAATTCTTTAATACTGATACACACAAGAAAGTAAAACAAGACAAATTCCTATAGCATGGCATTTATTTTCTCAGAAGATCTTTTTCTCTTTGTCCTTTTAAATACATGTGCACACATCCTATTCAGAGAATTTTTTTTTTTTTTTAAAAAAACCTCCTGTGACAACATAAAAGTCTCAAGCCCAAAATATTACCTGTAATATGTCTCTATGTCGTTGTAATGTATGCATTAGTGCTGCATTCAAGGATGGGACACCTGCACTGTTGGTATATTCTGCCATTTTATCATTTACTCCTGTAAGCTAGAAAAAAAGAAAAAAACCAAAAATATTTTAGAAAGCTCAATAAATAGTTAAATACAAATCATTTGCCTTTTGGCTGACAGCAAAAAAAAAAAAAAAAACTGTCAAGACATCAGTATTTCTCCCAAATAATTCATAAAGGCTAAAATAACACCATACGACCTGGCATTGGCTGTCATCAAAATCAAGTGACCTGGAGGTGCAGATTTTGAATGCATAATTTCAATAAACACGTCTGTTTAAATACAATCCAGTACCATACCTAACAAGTACACAGTTATTAGCAAAATAGGCATTTAACAGAAAGCACTTACCCTTGCCAAAAGCTGCTCAATCTCTATTGCCATTGTCTCAAACATTCTGTCTTGGCTTGATCCATTTAAAAGGGGTGTTGTGTCAGAACTAAAAAGAAGTTCAGTTAAAGAGAATCCATTACTCAAATCTCGTCCTAAAACATACTTAAAATAATAAGGTGATTATTATTAAAGGGTCAAGTAGAACCCCTAAGATATTCTATTTCTCAAGAAATTATGATTTTTATAAAAGTTTTCCTATAAGACCACCTATGTCCTACAATATTACATTCAGTATATAATATGATTGAATGTAAGATTTTTCCAAGCGTTAATATATCCAATCTTAAAAACAAAAAGAAAGCATTTTGAAAATGCTTGTTTACTGTTTCACAAATGGTAGAAAGTAACTTAAGCTATGGGAGTTCTCAACTAAACTCTTAATCTAAAAGAAGAAATTATGTGAAAAAAATAACTGTAGAATTATGAAGTATAGCATACAAGAGGAGCCATAAAATGAATTATGAATTATGTTATAGGACCTATGAGGAATAATCTTTTAAATTTTTACCCCAAAAGAAGTGTGGTTCCTTAGGCCTTTAAATTAAGTTCTCTCTTCTTTCCTGACTCGTATCAAGAGGAAACAAAACTGAGATGTAAATGATCCACAGACTAGATAACTATTTATTGAAAAATCAAGAACTGCCTTTAAGTTCAATATATATAGCCATATCCAGCTTATTTTAATACAAACCTTCTATGTTTCCACTTATAATATACAATCATCTTTTTGCTTTGAAAAAAATACCTTGAACTGTCTTTTCAAATCTGAATAGTCAGTCAAAAATCTAACAAAACAATAAGCCAGGCATGGTGGTGTGCACCTGTAGTCCCAGCTACTTGGGAGGCTGAGGTGGAAGGATCACCTGAGCCCAGGAGATTGAGGCTGCAGTGAGACATGGTTGTACTGCTACACTCTAGCCTGGATGACAGAGTGAGACCCTAACTCCAAAAAAAAACAAAAAAAACTTTACAAGTGAAACTTATATTTGACAGATTCAAATTCTACATCCATATGTCCTGAAAGTTTCTTTTGCCTTTTCTGAAAAAACACTGACCATCATCAGGTCCCCAGAGGATATGTATTAGCACATGAGCAATGAGGGAGCAATCTCTATTACTGGCTATTCCATAGTCATCATATTCATATACTTATCAGGACAGTAAAAGAGTCAAGAGAAATGGCCCCAAACTAGTTAGTCACAATACTAGGACTCAGCTAAATTTAATTCATTTTAAAGGTGTGTGATGATAGACCCTGAAGTTCTAAAAATACAGAAAGTTTAAAAAAAAAAAGAAAAAAGATTCCTGGAAGAAAAATTCTAGCCATCACTGAGTTAATTCATTGTGACATGCATCCAACCTGGACATCAAACAAAACACTTTAGAACACATACTGAATCTTGGTAGGATGTGGTGGCTCACACCTCTCTAATCTCAGCACTTTAGGAGGCCAAGGTGGGAGGACTGCTTGAGCCCAGCAGTTTGAGACCAATCTAGGCAACATAGCGAGATTTTGTCTCTACAAAAAATAAAAAATTTAGCTGGGTGTGGTGGCAGGTGCCTGGAGTCTCAGCTACTCAGGAGGCTGAGGTGGAAGGATTGCCTGACCCCAGGGGGTTGAGGCTATGGTGAGCCATGATCGTTCTACTGCACTGCAGCCTGGGCGACAGACTTAAGAAAAAAGATCCCGACTTAAAAAAAAAAAAAGAGAAAGAACATACACTAAATCTTGATTCTCATGGCCTTAGGCTTTTGTGTGTGTGTGTGTGTGTGTGTGTGTGTGTGTGTGTGTGTGTTTAAAGATTAGAAAATATAGCTTATTTAGAAAGTCAATTAGCCGGGCTCGGTGGCTCAGCCTGTAATCCCGCGCCTTTGGGAGGCTGAGGTGAGTGAATTGCCTGAGCCCCGTGGCAAGACCTCCTGGGCAGCGAGACCTCATCTCTACAATAAATCAAAAAATCAGACGGGCGTGGTAGTGCATGCCTGTAATTCTGGCTACTTGGAAGGCTGAGGTGGAAGGATCACCGGAGCCCAGCAGGTGGAGGCTGCGGTGGCCGGGAGCAGCCACTGCACTCCAGTCTGGGCGACAGAGCGAGACTCTATCTCAAAAAAAAAAAAAAGAAAGCCAATTAGAGAGAGAAGGTTCACCTCCCCAAGGTAGGGGACGGGGGCAAAGCTAAGAAAAGATGGTGGCCACAGTTCAAAGAACACATGGCCTGACTGGTGCTTAACAAAGCAATTGCTTTTTTTAATTTAAAGGGACAAATAGGTTGAAATCATCCTACAAAGTCAGTTATAATTCATAATAGGAAATCTTTTCAAAATAGTTTTTCCTTTAAAGAAGTTACACAAGTATTAAGTTCACGAAGAAAACAGAACATAAAAAATGCTTTCCAATCATAAAATACCTTTAGTCACAGAAAAGAACATTCCTTACTCTCTTTACTTCCTAAATAAAGATAAGCACAAAGCAATGCACTGCAATGAGATATATGTGACATGCTAATAACTTATTTTTAGATAAAAAAGGAACAATACTTTGGCTATGGTGTTAAAATGAGTCTTTTGTTAGAATGTGCATAATACAAGGGGTGCCAAAAAAATGCACACACATTTTAAGTATGATGCTCCCTCAAAAGATGGCATAATCAAATGAATGCTAAAGTCACCCTGTGAAAGGACAATCAACAAAAATGGCAGAAGTATGGTTGAGCGAATGTCATATTATACACTGCTACCATAATTTAACTTGAAAAAGTAATACATAGATAACATCTCTTAAAATGTGTATACATTTTTTTTGCACCTCCTACATAGCAGGGTGTAGAGTGGGGGCTCTGAAAATGAAAGATCTACGTTCAAATCCAAGCTCAGTCTTGTTATTTTTATTATTAGCTGAAAAATATCCCACCTACCACCTTTGAAAAACTGGGTAAAATGTAGATTAACAACAAATAACTCTCCTACAAGCAATTTCACTGCTAGATATATGGTATAAACATTCTGTGTAAAAATGTTCCTGGCTGGGGATGGTGGCTCAGCCTGGGATCCCAGCACTTTGGGAGGCCGAAGTGAGAGGACTGCCTGAGCCCGGGGGTTCGAGACTAGCCTGGGCAACTTAGTGAGACCTTGTCTCTACAATAAATCAAAAAATTAACTGGGTGTGGTAGAGCATGCCTGTAGTTCCAGCTACTTGGAAGGCTGAGGAGGAAGGGTCGCCTCAGCCCAACAGGTCGAGACTGCAGTGGCTATGAGCATGCCACTGCACTCCAGCTTGGGTGATAGAGTGAGGCTCCAACTCAAAAAATAAAAAAAAAGTTCCCAGCAGCATTTATATAAAGCTCTTATAACAGTACTTGACATATAATGAACACTCTGTGTCAGCTATGAAAAGCACTATTATTATTAACTAGCAAATATTAGAAACAATGTCCATCCATCGAATGCTTAAACAGGGTGATGCAATTATATAATGCAAAACTATATGTAGCAAATGAATATACCAGAGTTAAATGCATCCATAGCTAAATCTCAAAAACAATGTTAAACACAAAAAAGTTGCAAAATTATACTATGTATATTATACAACACCATAGGATCCTATTAATTACTTAGGAATACAAATATATGGAGTAAATATATATGTTGATGATGGGGAGAGAGAAAGTGGGGTGCAATAAAAAGCTTCAATGGAATCAGTAATGATTATTTCTTAAAATGTTAGATAGGCACATGGGAGTTCATTGTATTATTCTTTATATCTTTCTAAGTGTCTTAAAGATTTCCTAATATTGTTTTGAAATAAGCAATGGCTTAAAGTAAGCATAAGGGGCTGGACATGGTGGCTCACACTTGTTTTTTTTTTTGTTTTTTTTTTAGTTGGAGTCTCACTCTGTCGCCCAGGCTGGAGTGCAGTGGCACACTCAGGGCCACCCCATCATCGACCAGCTGGGTTCTGGCAATCCTTCCACCTCAGCCTTCCAAGGAGCCAGAACTACAGGTACATGCTACCATGCCCGGCTAATTTTTGATTTATTGTAGAGACAAGGTCTCGCCGTTGCCCAGGCTGATCTTGAACCTGCAGGCTCAGGCAACCCACTTGCCTCAGCCTACCGAACCTGGCCAGCTCACACTTTGGGAAGCTGAAGCAGGAAGATAGCTTGAGGTCAGTGTTTGAGACCATCCTGCCCCACACGTGCGACCCTGTCTCTAGAAAAACTTCTTTAAAAATTAGCTGGGCATGATGTTGCATGCCCGTAGTCCCAGCTACTCAGGATGCTGAGATGGGAAGACAGTTTGAGCCCAGAGTTTGAGGCCACACTGAGCTATGACTGTGCCACTGCATTCCAGTCTGGGTGATGGAGCAAGATCCTGTCTCTAAAAAAGTGAGCATAAGATTCGAAAATAAAAACATATTTTCCATATGTTCAATTTAGTAATATACCAGTTTCTCAAAAAAGTAGCAAAATCAAAAATAGCTTCAATGATTAAGAGTGAGGATACACACTGTATCAGATCCATTCTAAGAGAATAAACACCAAAATAGCAGTATGTATACTTTGCATTTGGGTAGTTCCTTAGATCTAGTTAGCAATTAGAAGACACAAGAAATACAATGTAGGCAAATCAGTCACTTTCCTTATACTGGCTGAGCTAGACACTCATATTTTTGATACAAACTCATTCTTAACCCTAGCAGTTTCCTCCATCACTGTCACTGTCTTTGTTTATGGATGCCAAATAAATGTTAGTCTCAATAATTAGGAAGAATTAATAAGTTACTAAAAAACCAAAAAACAAAATCTCCACCAAAAATTCACCAACAGACCAAGTTACAGAGGTCATACATTTTAGTTTTTTTTAATGCTTTAAAAACATTATATAATTTAAGGCATAAGAGACAGAATCTGGTAGTACCTATACCTGTCGCGTCTTCCATCTCGGGCATTGCTGTGACTGTAACTTGTACATAGTTTACTGAAGGAAACTAGTTTCAGGTCAAGTTCATTTTCCAGTTGTCGAGCCTGTTTCCTGAGGTCTTTTAACAAAATTATAAAAGTAAATAATTAGACACAAAAAGTTCATCAGTAGACATGAACCTCACAAGACTGTTATGAAGAAAACAAACTGTGAAAATGATCATATACTGATCTAGTTCCCTCCATAAGAAGAGTTTTGAAAGGAAGAAACCAAGGACTTGCCCAGGAAAGCAAATTAGTCGCTTATAAACTTCAGGTGGGGCAAGAAGGGAAGCAAGAGTGAGAGATACAAATTTTTAGCTTTATTTCAAAAACAGCTAGAAAACAAATGTTCTTCTAACATCCCTCAAGCTATTTTTATAGCAATAACTAAAATTCTATAATTCAGAGGAAAACGAGAAGAAATACAAATCACAAAGGAGCTGAATATGGTCTATGACCAGCATCATAACAACTTACCAGCTAACATTACAAGACAGAAGCTATTACTGTTTTTGAGAAGGTTTTTGCTGTCTTTTTATGTTCCAAAGCTTTATTAGGCTTATGAACTTTTTTTCATAATAGTAAAATAACTTAGCGATTGAACATAAAGAAAAAATAAATTACCATTAAAATTGCCTTTTAATAAGAAAATTGGGCAACCCCTTCGGGTCCCCTCCCACTGTGGGAGCTTTTCTGTCCTCTTAATAAATCCTACTTTCCAAAAAAAAATAAAACCAAAAAGAAAATTAAACTCAGAGAGCTAAAACTAACATGAAACAATGTGCTACTAACTAATGAGGTAGAATATGAGTATGACAGAAATAAGAGCATAAGTTTTAGAAACAGAAGTAAACAAACAAGCAGAGAAACTGGTCTAGTAGTTTGGCATCCAAAGGGTTGTGTGAGGGCACAGTCTGGAAACTCACATTGATATGAGTACTCTCATTCACTGTGAAGTGAAGGTTAAAATAAAAGGGTTGAAAAACAGCAAGGGATGGTGTAAGAAATCTCTCTTTCAGGGATAAGGAACACAAAACATAATTTCAATATACTTTGCAACCCGAAGTAGGAAGCAGAGTTAACATAGTAGACCATATTTGTCTAGAGACCAAATCTCAGTTCAAATCTCAGCACAGCCACTTCTTGACTCAGATTTACTGACAATCTACTTAACTTATGAACCTCAGCTTTTTGTTTTTTAACCCCCTACTTTCAGGGTTTTTCTATGCACTAGTAATCATATGCCCAAAACAGCTCATACAGAGTAGGTTGTCAATAATGAACTGCTGTAATACTATAGCCTGGCTCTTCAAAAAACAAACAAACAAACAAAAAACCCCATAGCCTAATAACTAGTATTAAAAATGCCAGTTGCCTCTTTCTACATAATTTTAAAATGTTTTTTAGCTAGTAACACATTTCAAATGGGCATTTTAATATATGTTTTAAACTATAAGCACACTTCCGTAATGTAATTGTCTTCTCTAATACAAAACATAAGTGCAAGCATTTTGAAAGTAAGACAAGGAAGTCTGGATGAACTTAGAATTAAGTTTCTTAGACCAAGTGGCTGATAGTGACAATACTGTGTTTTTAGAGGACTCTATGGGTAGTAACAGGCAACAGATCAGAGGAAAGGGATTCGGAAAGTAATTTCTATGTTGTAGTAAAGCAAAGAGACGTTGAAAGGAAAAGATGAGCCTTTTCTGACCTTGTTAATCAACACGATCCAAGAATGAGTTTCACATGAGCTCACTTTATCGGATCATATTTTCAGGAATTCAGTAAACGCACTTGTCAAACCGCAAGAAGGTTTTTTTGTGTGTGTGTGGAAGAAGGGTAGTAAATGTAATAACTGCAAATCACATAGATTCTCTCAACTTTCCCTTTTAACAAAACCGATCTTAGACGCCAGAGCAGAAGATAAAGTTATTTTCTCTGCCTTCAAACACCCAATCCTCAAAGTCCCCAGCTTGAAGTTGCCATGGGGACCCAGTAGGAGACATTCCGCTCATACTTCCCCCAAGGACCGGAATGACAAGTCCCTCCTTTCTCTTTTCCCACTCTGTTTTCCAACAGTGACCTCAGCTCCAAGGCGCTGACTCCTCCAGTCTCCCGGGCTCTGGATCTTTCTGCTCAACACTTGTTTCCTCAGAGTTCGTACCCCAAGCCTCTTCGTCCGAGTTGCACCATCCCTCCACCCAGTTCTATATGGCGATCCAGGTACTCTTCCTCTCCGTCCCTGCTCTGTGCACTCTGCCCAACCCCTGCCCAGGTCCTGCTTACACAGCCGGGACAGGCCAGCCCCTTGCCCCCGACCATTCTGTCTCTTCAGTCCTCAGGCCCCGGGGCTTCCACTAGGCAAGCCCCGCTCCTCAGCTCTGCCGCTCTGGAAGCCTGGATTTTTCTCCTGCTGCCTCTCCCAAAACCTGTCCTCATTCAAGTCCTCTGACCCTCGCGGGGACCAACTGGAGGCCTCCTCGCCCTCACCTTCCCAATAATTGCTGCTTCCTGCCGCCATCTTTGTTGTCCAACGTCAGTCGGGATAAGGGAGTAGAGACGAAGCGGGCCAGAGAGCCACCTCCGCGCCTTCTTCCGCCCTGGACGCCAGGACCGATGGGATGCGAGCCTCCATGGATACCGCCACCTGGTGGTCAATTCGTTATTTCACAGATTTTTGAGTACCGAGTCTGAAAACCGGTCAGCCCCTGACACTCCCTAAATGTCTAACTTCTGGTGCTCATCCCCGCTTTTTGCGCCCCAAACCTCCATTATCTCCCTCATCTCGGCTTCTCTTCCATCAACAGGTGCCTACTTGACTGTGAGGAGAGTCACCCTCAGACAACTCCTTCAGTTTCCCTATCTTCCTTCAAAGGTGTATCTTCAGCTAGCCTCTTGCTTTCTCAGAGACAGAGGCTCTTTTCCTCCCAAAGCCAATCCCGCCACCGTCCATGCTCCATCATCCAACACTCTCTGGAATATGCGCTCTTCTCCACTGGCTGCTTTTCCCTGTGTCTACAGTAGTTTCTGTTCCAGCCCTCTTAACTTTCCAGGCACCAAATCTAGAAAGTGTGAGCTAACAGCTTTCACATGCTCTCATCCTGACCTCTCAAACTGTTCAAATGTGCTGTCCAAACCTACCCTTTATAGATACACAAATTATCACAATTTACTGGTGTTGACATTTTACCAGTTCTAGTGAAGTGTAGAAATCTTACCTCCTATGAAGTTCTTTCCCCCACACTCTTGTACATTTAAAAAAATATTTCTCTACATTCACTGAGAACCACATCAAAGTTATATCTGCTTCAACTGTCAAGCATAATTTACAGAATTCAAGAAAAGAGAAAAGCTTACTCTGTTTTCCCATATTATATACTCTTTCTATGTTCTTCCTTACTTTCTGATGTTCCAAGATTCCTTCCCTTATTATTTCCTGTTTCAAGAACTTCCTTCAGCCATTTTTTCAAAAGAGTAGGTCAGCTGGTGACAAATTCTATTAGTCTTTATTTGTCTAAGGATGTCTTGATTTCCCTTTATTCCTGAAGGATATTGTTGCCAGATATAGAATCTGGGGTTGACCATTTCTTCTTTTTCAGCACTTAAAAAATGTGCCAATTCCTTCTTCTGTCCTGCACAGTTTCTGATGAGAAATCTGCTGTCATTTGAATGTTTCCCCCACTACAGCTAAGGTGTCTTTTTCCTCTCATTGTTTTCAAGAATTATTCTTTTTCTTTGGTTTTCAGAAATTGGTTATGATGTGTCTTGTATGGATTTATTTGGATTTATCCTGTTCGGAATTTTCTCAGCTTCTTATTTCTTAGGTTTATGTATTTTGCCAAATGTGGGGAATTTTCAACCATTATTTCTTTGAATACATATATATCCTATATTCTTTCTCCTCTTTTCAGGGGAACTCTGATGACAGAATTCAAGAAAAGAGAAAAGCTTATGACATGATGACATGACTGCTTGACCTTTTTTGTTAAGGTTCAACATATCTCTGAGGCTCTGCTTTTTTTTTTTTTTTTTCCAGTCTAGATTCCATTGTTCATTAGGCAACACCTACTATTCTGTCTTCAAATTCACTGACAGGCAAGTTGTCTTTCTCGCGTCCCCTCCATTCTGCTATTGAGCCTGTTTGCTGAGTTTATGTCAATTATTGTTTTCTTACTACTCAAATTTCCATTCAGTTCCTCATCATATGTTCTATTTATTTTCTGAGACTCTTTTTATTATTTGTCCTATTTGTTTGTAATTGCTTAAAGTACTTTTATTACAGCTGCTCTAAAGTCCTTGTCAGATAATTCTGACATCTGTGTCATCTTTTTGGAGTCTGTTTTTTCTCACTTAAGTTGCATTTCTGGGTTCTTGGCATAATGGATTTTTGAAAATTGTATCCTGATATTTTGAGTATTTATTGTGAAATTCTGGACATTATTTAAGTCTTCTGTTTAAGCAGACTTCCTCTGACAATGTGCTGGTGGGAGAAGTAGGGAGTTGCTTGCTTCTTCTAGATGGGAGAGGAAGTTCAGGATCTCTCTTAGCCTTAGTTGATACCGCAGGTGGGAGGTGGCTTGTTACTGCTCCTCATGTGGCCCCAACAGACACCACAGCAGGAATCCTCGTTTTTGTGCAGTGTGAAGTCCTACTCCCTACTTGGCCTTCCTTGACACCACCCAAATCAGGGAGGGGATGCTTCATTACAGCTAGGTTGGGGTGGAAGTCTAGGCTCGCCGCTCAGCCTTTGCTGGCATGGGATGAAGCTGGGCCTCTGTTTTTTCTGTGGCATTTGTTTAGAGTTGTGCAGTTATTCTCTAAAAGTATTCTGTCTTGTTAGGCTACCTGTTTCCTGGTCCTTTGTCTAGAGAGAGAAGGCTTTCCTTTGGGCTTATCTGTACCCTTTGACATTTCTGGGTTGCCAGATTCTCTAGCACCCATTGTGGGATGTATGAGGCAGAAAGAAAACCCAGGGATGTCACTTTCACATTGTTCTTCAAATCCTGAGGTCTCTGGACAACCTGCCCTCTTCTTTCCACCTTTGAGCCTTTCTTTTGTTTTGTTTTATATTAATGCCTGAAGTTTTTGTTGTTTTTAGTGAGAGGAATAGAAACACACCTATCCCATCTCGTCAATAAATAAAACTCTCCATTTAATTTTTTAATATATTTTAATTCTCTCCTGAAATTCTTCATCTTTCCCTCCTTCCCTCCCTCCCTCCCTCCCTCCATCGAGGTCTCTCTGTTGCCCAGGCTGGAGTGCAGTGGCTCAGTCAAGGTTCACTGTAGCCTCCTGAACTTGGGTACTCCTTCCATCTTAGCCTCCTGAGTAGCTGGTGCTACAGGTGCACACCACCAAGCCTGGCTAATTTTTTCATTTTTTTTTTTTTTTTGTGTGGAGATGCTATGCTGCCCAGCCTAGTCTCAAACTCTTGGGCTCAAGCAATATTCCAGCCTTGGCCTTCCAAAGTGCTGGGATTACAGGTACGAGCTACTACACCCGGACTTCTATTTTTTTGAACTTGATCACTACCATTATTTCAAAATTTCTTGTTGATGACTGAAAAATCTGTACCTTCCATAGGATTGTTTCTATTCTTTTCTTGACTTTTCATTATTTAATCTTGTCTTTTGATAATAATATATATTATTTTGATAATAATATATTTTGATTGCATGCTGTATATTATAAGTTAAAAAGTTTGTAGCAATCGCTTGAGGCTCTGGATAATGTTCTCTTCCTCTAAAGTTAGTTTGCTGCTTCTTGCAGGCAGTTCAGATAGGGCCAGATCAGCTTAATCCAGTATGGGGTGGAACTAATATAATACCAAGTGGGATTCAGTATTTGTTAAAATTGGTCTATTTCTTGTCAGTCCTTACTTCTAATGTGTAGCCATTCAAGTATCCTAATTGAAAGCCTGTTTACCAGTGACCCCTTCCTTGGTAGGTGCAGAACTCTTCATTTCCTCTAATCTGTGATACTGCCTAAAATTTCTGCTTGGGTTTTCTGCCTCTTGCCTGGCCTTTCTGCTGCTAAGTGTCACTAAATCTTAGTCATCACTTAAGAATCAACAAATGCTTAGGTCCGGTGAGGTGTCTCACATCTGTAATCCCAGGTCTTTGAGAGACCAAGGCAGGTAGATTGCTTGAACCCAGGCTAGGTGGCATAGTGAATCCCTTATCTCTACAAAAAAATAAACTAGCCCATATATGTGCTATAATTGCGTCCCCACTTTAAAAAAAATAAGTTACAGAAAAAATAAAAAAATTAAAAAATAAATAAACTAGCCAGGTGTGGAGACATGTGCCTGTGGTCCTAGCTATTCAGGAGGCTGAGGTGGAAGGATTGTCTGAGCCCTGGAAGTTGAGGCTGCAGTGATCCATGATCATGTCACTACTGCACTTCAGCCTGGGTGACAGAGACTCGGATTCAAAAAAAAAAAAAAAAAAAAGCCTGAGGTAAAAGTTTTATATCAGTTTTTATGTTCACCTCTCAATTTCCTTTGCTCTAGGATGTTGCTCTCATAAGTCCTTCTTACCTTTCTAGTTCTCCAATCCTTCAGTTTTGGTTAAAAAAAAATTCAGCTTTTCTAATTGTTCTTGATGAGGAGGTCTTTCTGTTTGAAGCCAATAGATAGAACTAAATCTTATTATTTCTCATTTGTAAATTATTTTGCATTTTCCACATACATAATTATATGAAAATAATGACCGATTAATTTCTTCCTTCTCAGTATTCATTCATATCTACTATTTATATTTTCATGCTTCATGGCTGAGATCTCCTAATAGAGCAAAGTTCAGGTACTTTATTGTTTTTTTTTTGTGTGTGGTTGTTGTTGGTATGTTTTATTGATGGGGAAAAGTTATAAGTGCTCCAGTTTTGCAGTTCTCATTTGTCTAGGTTTCTAAATTTTCCTCTTTGCTTCCTTTCTCTTTCATAGCTTGGTTGTCAAAGAGTGCATCTCCTTTTTTTACCTTTCCCTTCGCTGAATCGTGTTTTCAAAGACAGTCCCCTTAAATCATGTCTGTCCCCTTTGAAGTGTGTTGGCTTTGAAGTCCTCTCTCTCTGTTTTGTGCTCTGATTTGCTTGGATACATGTTTTAGACCTTTTGGACTTAGGTGGACTTGGTCTTTCTGGTAGTAGCTTCAGACCAAGGTTAGAACATTATGTGCTTTGCTCTTGTCTCTGTCCTGTCTTCCCTGCAGTTTCTCTCCATCTGCTTTTGCAGAGCCTTTTGGTGGGGTGTGGCTGAGGTGGGCCTGTGAGAATACATGCTGAGATTTGGTGATTTTTCTCATTTTATTGTTTGAAGTTTCAAAATTACTGACTTCAAATTACCCTGAGAGTGTGATTTCTGTATACTTTTTCTTCCTTGTGCCTTGTATTATTTTGCAATAAAATATTGAGAGACTGGTAGCTAGGATGCCAGTGTTTTCGCTACCTGGAAGTCCAACTTCATTCTTGAAAGATATGTTCAATACAGAATTCTATGTTGGAAGTCATTTAATGTTTTCCCCAGCAAGTTCAATGTATAATTTCAATGTACTTTTGTTTCCATTATTGAGAGACTAATCTCTTAGAAATTAGTAATTCTTTGAAGTTAGCTTCTTTTCTCTCTGGCTGCTTTACACTTTTTTGTCTTTGGTGCTCTGCAGTTTCATGGATGTGTTTACATGTGGTTGTTCACTTTTTCTTCTTGGATTGAGTTTCTTTAATCTAAGTATTGGTATCTTTTATCAATTTGGGAAATAAGATCACTATCTCTTAAAATAGTTTCCTATGCTCCATTCTTTCCCTTCTTTCTTCTAGAACTCTGATGACCAGGTGTAGTATTACTCTTATGTTAAACCTATTTTTTACCCTATCCTTCATATTTTCTACTTTCTTATCTCTGTGCGAGAATTTCTACAGATGTCTTTTTGGTCACTATTTCTCTGTGCCCAATCTGCCACTACAACTATTTAATTTTGGTTTCTATACTTTCATTTCCAGAAATTCTGCTATTATTTTATAATTTCCTGTGATAGTCGGATTTATCTTTTATATCTTTGAAAATAGTAAGTATATTTGTTTTATAGTGTTTGATAATATCAATATCTGAAACCTGTGTAGAACTTTTTCTGTGTTTTACTGGTGGTGAAAAATTGTGAGGTCTCCTCCAACTCTAGGATGGAGACACCTTCCACTATAGATTTGAGTTTTACCCAGGCACCTAGAAACAGTATCACATGACTTGACACCTGGACCACCCAAGCTATGCATAGCTAGCTAGTTTCTAGATACCCTATTTCCTATGCCCAGTCTCTCTTTCAAATGTGTTCCATCCAAGTCCTGCTAAGTAGAAAACTGTTTATATAATCCTTCCTCTCTTTTGCCCTCCTGACACTCACATCCTCCAAATAAGAACCCAGTCAACTCTATTATCTTTGCAACTTTCCCACAAATCTAGCAGTCCTCCAATTCAATCATTACATAACCTGTCCAGTTCTCATATCCTAGTCCCTATTTTTAGGATCAATTTTTTTTTTTTTTTGAGTTGGAGTCTCACTCTGTCACCCTGGCTGGAATGCAGTGGCATGCTCATGGCCACAGCAGCCTCAACCTGCTGGGCTCAGGCAATCCTTCCGCCTCAGTCTTCCAAGGAGCTGGAACCACAGGCACGCACCACCACGCCAGGCTAATTTTTTTGATTTATAATAGAGATGAGGTCTCGCCAGGTTGCTCAGGCTGGTCTCGAATCCCTGGGCTCAGGCAATCCTCTCACCTCAAACTCCCAAAGTGCTGGGATTATAGGCATGAACCACTGCACCTGGCCAGGATCAATTGTTTTAGGCAACTCACGTCTTTCAGACACTAGACTAAAAGCTTTTTTGTTCTGCTGAACAGTCTAGGAAGAAAACAAATTTTTAAAAAGCCTGTTTGGTCTTGAAAAACTACTAGGAATCATATGATATGTAATAAATGACAATAAATATTGGAATAGCTGCAAATACAAGAAAAGAGCAATTTAGTCTTTTCCCATGACTCCTTCACTTTGGCTCAACCTCTGTGACAATCACAGAATATAATCCATGTTATAATTTCTATTTCATATGCACTCTTATTTCTCCATGTTCCATCTTAAATTTCTCCACCTGTTGATTTTTCACCTATAGCTTTGACTTTATCACTGTCTTCATATTGCTTCTAACTGCATTAATAAATTATCTTTGCTGAATTTGAGGCATCCATCTCAATGTACTCTCACTTCCAGTTACCATACCTCCAATCTAATCAAGTAAATCTTATCCTTTTGTCCTCAATCTTCTTCCAGGCTGCCCTCTAAACCTACCTTTCTACTCCATATAGGTCAACCTATCTCATTCTTGCTCACTTTGTCTACATTTGTTTACACAGTAATAGGGAAAGGATTCCACTTGATTGCAAACAAAATACCAAAGAAATAGTATGGCTGCTTTTAATATTCTACTGATTAATGTATGTGGAGATTGTGACACTGAAGTTAAAATTGGGTTTTATCTACTAATTTCATTGCCTTGAAGTTGTGGGTAATAACTAATGATGCACTTATCTGAGATTTGCAATAAATAGTATAGAATCAGTTGGCATTCTGACTGCAAGTGAGAATAAGAGATGAAGACCTACATGATGGCACTTATTCATAATTGAGTAGTATATTAACATTGACCATCATGTTTACTTTGCTGAGAACAGTTGGCTTCTAGAAATCTGAAACCTGAACATAATTGGTAGATTACTGTTTATAAAACAAACCAAAAGCATTCTTAATTGAGGTATGAGAAAACTCCTAAGAAAAATTCAG
Source organism: Carlito syrichta (assembly GCF_000164805.1). Classification (NCBI taxonomy): domain Eukaryota; kingdom Metazoa; phylum Chordata; class Mammalia; order Primates; family Tarsiidae; genus Carlito; species Carlito syrichta. The sequence goes on from NW_007246181.1 coordinate 961,975, forward strand.
GAAAGTATTTCAAACATTGAGAGAAACAGAACCATTATCATTATTCAAACTTCCTGTGGCAGTTAAGTAAGGCTGTTTTCACTGAAGAAGCATCAATACAATTTCATTTAAAGAATATGAAGCATTTGACACAATTTAAACTTTACCATGCTTTACACAATCTATTGAACCACATAATGAAAATTTTCTTTTTAAAAAACTATTCACGTCTAGGAATGCGTTCTAAGTTAAAAAGATCACCTGTAAACAGATCTTTGTTTGTTCATATATTTGATAAAATATCTTTTTGTCAAAGGGACCAGAGAACAGCAAATGAAGGAAAATGATGCTGGTTACTATGGGCATTCAATTCAGAGCCAAATATATGTTGAGGCCTTTGCTAACATTTAATTCCCACTGCAATTCTATCAAGGATTATTCCTTAACCAGTAGAGAAACTGAGACTCAGAGAATGTTAAGAAACTTGTACAAGATCACATAGGAAGCAAGTGGCAGAGCCAAAAATCAGTCACAGATTGGTCCAACTCCAAAGTCCATGCTCAAACCTATATGGCTTTATTTCCTCTACAGCAGAGACATTCTTTTTAGAGGAACCAATCACTATTGAAGTATAGCTTATTTCCACTTCTATTTCTCTGGTCTGGGCTATGAGTTATTTGTCAGCAGAGTCCATGTTTCTTATATAAGTGCTTTTCCAACTCCTATTAGAGTACCAGTATCAACAAAGTGTTGAGTGAAAAGGGGATATTGAATTCAGCATCATTGTGCATAAATATGCCATTATTCTAACTGGGCGTCACTTGGAAAAAGGATCAAATTTTTAATAAACAAGTTTAAAATGGGTTAAAAAACCTTTCAATGGCCAGTTTTGTGGTGTTATTGAAAAATGATTGAACACCTATCAATCCAGCTAAGCAACAAACAGAAAAGAGAATTGTGGCTACTATATGATTATTTCAGAAACAAACCTTTTGAGTCAATTCATAAAAACAGAAACATTCTACAGGTGATACCCTATATTTTGATCTTGGTACTATTTTTCCCCTAGTATAGGTAGAAAACTAAATATGTAACTTTCAAATTGAAACTATAATTTTTTCCAGTCCATGGCATCTGAAAAAAGATTCTGAGACAAAACACAAAGAAAGACAAACATCATAAAATAACTTTTATACAGGATTAGTAGATTGTTTACATATAAAAAACAGAAAGAACCTCATTACAGTTAGATTTCACATAAATTACACATTGACTTTTAAAACTTCATTTTAACTTCATTTAAAGTCCCTTTTAAAAACGTCATTTTGAAGGCACAGTGCATGAAATAAACCAAAAACTGAAGCACTTGAGATGAATGGGTGTTGAGCACCTCAGATAAATAGCTATAGGTTGCTCTAGAGCTGGGAGTATCACTCAGAAAAAATGGAGGTGAAAAGGTGATTTTTAATCTGAGCATAAAAAAAACCATTATGTCATACCTCCAGAAGATCTGCAGCACAGCCAGCATAGAATGTAGTTAGTATATTCATACCATTTATAAAAATCATAATTATACATATTTACATAATTTATATCCAATTGCTTCAAAATGGTAACCTACTTTCAAATTTTCATAGTGTATTCTGTCAAATCAAAATCAACCAGGACAGTATTCTGAAAGTCAAGTAGAATAATTAATGAATTATTACTAAAAGTAGGAGAAATGGGTATTGGGAAAGCCTTTTCTGTTTGTTTGTTTTTGAGTTGGAGTTTCACTCCGTCGCCCAGACTGGAGTGCAGTGGCATGCTCCCGGCCACCGCAGCCTCAACCTGCTGGACTCCGGCAATCCTTCCACCTCAGCCTTCCAAGTAGCTGGAACTACAGGCGCACGCTACCATGCCCAGTTAATTTTTTATTTATTGTAGAGATGAGGTCTCGCCAAGTTGCCCGGTGGGTCTCAAACCCGTGGGCTCACGCAATCCACTCACCTTGGCCTCCCAAAGCGTTGGGATTACAGGCTGAGCCACCGAGCCCAGCCAGGAAAGACTTTTTCATAGACTAGAAATCCAAATTCAATTGACATTAATCAAAGACCTTAACCATCCCCCCCAAATTTGCTTTAATTAAAACAAATCAGAAACCCAACAAGTTAGTAAAAAGCTGCTAGATAGAAAATCAATGAACATCAACCATAGTGGAATTTATAGTAATAACAATTAAAAAAAAAAGAGAAATGCTGGGTTGCTACTGTTAAAACAATTCCATTAGTGAACCATACATAGGGCACTGTTACACCATTCATAGCCAAGAAGCTTTTAATACAGCAGGGACAAAACCTGGCACAAGTGCATTTCTGGCAACAAGAAGATATAGCTATTTAGTGCTGAGAAGAAATGGAAGAGCAAGTCATGGTTACTGAGTAACCTGGTGTTAGCTCAGAAACACAATAAGCTCAGACATAATCTCTACCTTTTATTTACTTGTCAACTCATAATTAATTTTAAGTTCAATAGTCATTCATTCAGCAAATCCCATTCAAGTGAAAGTTACCAAAGACTAACCAAGTGATTATTCTGGGTCAAATATACAATTTGTTTCCTTTCCAGAAGATGACAGTTTCAAAGCAAATCCCTTCAAGGGGCATTGCAAACATTCCTCAACTGGTTAGGATACCACTCACTGCCCAAGCGTTCTGCAAAACCAAGGGTTCTTTCCTTCTAAAATTACTTGGGCTCATCTTACTTAACTACATAATCAGTACAAGTACATTTACACAGATAGACACTTTGAACATTACCTACTCAATCACTTCGCTTTTATTAAGGAGCTGGGAGGGAAGAAGGCTTACAAACTGATCACAGGACAAAAACCATGCCTTGTGAGTAAAGAAAGGCACAACTCAGATTTGGGCAAACTTCTTAATACTGTGATACTGACTTGCCTCCATGATTCCAAGGAAATGGAAACTCTCTAGGAGAAACACTGAAGAAATGCATTCTCACCCCATATGGCTTCCATGCCTTAAGCAGTTAATGTGTTCTAATATTAGATCAGATCCACAAATAAAAGACAGAGCAGGGCTGAGAACACAGTCTTAGTAGTCATGGATCCTATACATTCATGTTCATAGTTAACACAGGCTGGGAAAGCCTTGGTTTCTAGCTAAATGTGTTATTTAGAAATTCACTAAAGATTCAAGATTCATAGCAGAATTTTTTTCTTTCCGGAAAAATTACTAAAAGAATTATTTGTATGTTCATTTCTTTAAAAATTTTACATGTGCTTAAAAGACATGGCTTCCAGCCACTGAGATGTACAATTAAACACATGTTCAATTCAAGAGAGAAGTAAATGTAAAAGGTATTCTGTAGTGAAGACCAATGCTAACAAAGCAAAGGCTGTCACATCAACTTTGTTTCATTTCTAGCTGTAATGTCCCAATCAGGGCCAGCCACTTGTAGGCCCCTTGCTGGTTTTCTGACTGTACTCTTAAAATTAAAGCTGTAAAAGAGCAATATATCATACTCTTAAAGAAAATGAAAAGGATTATTAGAATAAATTAAATCATGTATATTTCATTAACTATTAGCATCCCACAAGCTCTGTTCTGTGTATGGGGTGGGATGAGAGTGAGGTGGCAGAATTAAGAGTTTCTAATACTAGGATTAATACAAAATGGCTTAATCTTGAATCACCGATTTATCACAGATACTTATTAACAAATGTCATGACCTCATTATTCCTGCTAAACAAAATACCTTTTTATAAAGCCACTTTAAATGCATTCCTCACAAAACCTGGTTAAATGACTAGGTGGGTGGTAAACCACTCCACATGAAGGCGTTGGGATGACTGATACATTAATGGATATAGAATGTAATTTGAAAAGATGAGAGCAAATTATTTGATCCCCTGATTTAGTGTAAGTTCAGCAGCAATGTGGTCATTAAAACATTCAAAGGTATTAAACCATTAGATCATTGGTAAGACTCATACTTACAAAAAGCATCATTTCCATTGAATAAGACAGACATAATAAAAAGCAAACCTTTCAGTTCTTTGCCTGATTGGCAGTGAAGATGACACTTTCACACCTCAGTGTTATATCACACTCCATAGTTTACTTTTTTTTTTTTTAATGGAGGAAGCCATATTTAAAAGTTTCCAACTGAACTGCTAACAAAATTGGTTGATCAAAAAGAGACTGTCAAATGAAACATTAGGACAAAGAACTCAATCATTTGCAGAGGCCTGTGTGAACAAGACTGGCCAAGTTATTTCAATAACAGTATGCTATTATAGGGCATAGACTTGAGCTGGAGCATGAACTGTAGATATTTTATGTTCAAATGTAGGTTAAGAATGTGCAAGTAGGTCTCTTCCACACTTCCAGGTATTTTCAATAGAATTCAGATCTTGTAGATGGCTAGGTCATCTGAAGGTCATAAGTGTGTAACACAGAAAAAGGCTCAAATTTAGGAAATATTAAAGAATTAGGCATTCCTAGAATAAACTAGTGCTTCACAGATAAAAGCAGCAGCACCTGTGGGTTTTTACTAAGTTAAAAGACAGGCAAACATGAATTATAGCTTTTGCTAGATCTCCCTTTCAGCTCATTCAAGTGGACATTTAGATCTTTCATACCAAAGTCAATAAGTTTTTCCTTAAAATGGGATATTTAGAAGTTTGCTAAACCTTACAAGAGAGGTAGTAAAATCCAACTTAGAGCACAGCCCACCAGTTCTGATCTAGCCTTGGAACAGGTAGAAAGCCAAATGTGGAAGCCCATTTATTAATTTCCTAATGTCAACTTGATCTCCATTAAACCTGAATAAGAGAAACCCCAGCTATTTAGCAACTAGACAAAAGTACTCCTCAGTACATTGAGAATACCTTGAGTTTTTAAAGCTTCATGTCGATAGTGACTGCTGTCCCTGCCTTAATGTTTCTGGATTCTTTTGGCCATTTAAAATAAAGAAAAAAGCTAAAGCCACTAGTAAACACCTGATATGCCAAATATAACATCCACTAGTTGGCTTATGCCATTATTACAAAAGCTCCAAATAGCTCATCTTAAATTAAAAACAAAAAACTAAGTGGCTTTTCTATCTCTGCTGCATAAATAGAAACCAGATTTTTTTTTAATTAAAAGATTAAGAGTACTTTGAGGAAGGGAAGTTCAAAACTGCCAGTGAAATTTCACAGAGAATACAAATTTAGCAACTAACTTCCCAAAGCTCTTTGAAGAAGCAAGACAGTTTCTCTTCTTAATGCAGCGTCTCCCAAGAGGAACTGTAATTCTGCTTGGTACTTATGCTGGGAGATATGCAAAATGTGTTTTTCAATGTTTGCTAGAATATAATGTTTCCTCTTCAGTGTCTGTTTCATCCTGGAACTCATGGCTTAGGAGGGACTTCTTGGAGCCAGTTGACATCATGCGAATTTCATCTTCATACTCATCATGATGCTGTCTGAGCCGATGAAAGCCATCCTTGTGTCTATTAGACTTGATTGAGCAGATGCACCAAATAATACAAGCTGTTAGGATCAATGCTGACATAGTGGCACCTGCCAAACAAAAACCATTACGTGGGTGGTGATTATACTTTAAGGACATGAATAAGCAGATACTTACAATGGCACTTAATAACATGCCCCTCATTTATTTTATTTTTGTTTCATGTACTTAAGAACACTGTTTTGTTTTTTGGTTTTTTTTGAGACACAGTCTCAGTCTGTTGCCCAGGCTGGAGTGCAGTGGTGCCATCATGGCTCACTGCAGCCTCAACTACTGGACTCAACTGATCTTCCTGTCTCAGCCTTCCAAGTAGCTAGGACACACCACTGTGCCAAGATAATTTATTTTTGTAGAGACAAAGTCTCACTATGTTGCCCAAGCTGGACTTGAACTCCTGGGCTCAAGTGATCTTCCTGCCTTGGCCTCACAACGTGCTGAGATTACAGGCATGAGCCATGGCACCTGGCCAAAGACAAATATTTATTATTACAGAGGCAGTATTTATATAGTATACAAAGTTAGAAAATACAGATAAGCAATAATAATAAATTCCTAAACCAAAAGCCTCACATCTTTACATTTCTACTACCCAGAGATCTTTTAAATTACCTTAGTGCCTATTTTTCCAGTCTTTCTTTATGCATGTTTATGTACATGTATTTTTTTCTTGTACCACAAGGAAATCACACTATTGTTTTACAACCTGCTTTTAATGACTTCTACTTTTCCTTTCCAGTAAATTTTTATTTCGTCCAAAACTCCTAATTTATTTTAAATTTGCAATGAGGTTATCAAAATGAGGATTAGTGACAAAAAATAAAATAATAAAAATTAAGGTCACAACAGCTAATGGGTAACAGAGCCAGATTTAAACCATGGCCGAAACTTATCTCCTGTGTTTTTAACCACTAAGTTATTCACACTTTACCTAATTCAACCTAAGAACTCGTTAAACACAATACAACAGGCTCTATGACTGGACCAGGTTTCCAATATACTACTTTCTCTAAACTAAAGATCTCTCTCTGTAATAACATTTGGTTATTTTGCCTCAAGTTCAAGCTGCACTTAGAAATAAACTAAGGTTCTTTGTGTCAAATAGATACGATACAGCAGAGTATTTATTTTACCATATATTATTTTTCCCCTAACTTTTCAGTAATCCTTTCAGTAATTCAAGCAATGTCACAAATTAACTCTGGCGAAAACAAACATTTCCTCTATTTTAGGTCTTGGAAAAAAGAGCTAATGTAAGAAAAAGTTGTAGGAATTTTTGACCTAAAATAAAGTAAATCATTCATTCACTCATCAATTCTTCATTAAGACCCACTATGTGCCAACCATATTCTAGGCTCTGGGATGCAGATAGACTCCACGATCTCTCAGAGCTTATGTTTCAGTGAGAGAAAGTGAATATAGACAAATAAACATATAATGTCAGCTAGTGGGTAAGTGCTATAATGGAAAAATGCAGGGTAGAGAAAGTGACTGGTACTATTTTAGCCAGAGTGATCAGAGAAGGTCTCTTTGTGGAGATGACATTTGAGTACAGACCTGAAAAAAGGGAGAGAAATAATAAGAATATGTGGGAGAACAGAGACCCAAGAAAACCACATTTAGATAAGGAGACATTAGAAGAAAAGTGAAAAAAAGTATTAGCTTCAGGTGATTACAGAGGTGATCCACACTAAAACTGAAATGTCAGCTACTAAAAATTAAAATTTCTTTACCTGATACAGTTACCACAAGCTCCCTAGGCAAACCAAATATCCGGTTATCTGTGTCAAAGACTATTACCACAGAACTAGCTGCATCATGGTGCACAAAGACCTAGAAGGATAAAGTGCAAAAATTATGAAAAAGTTTACTTAAAGTATACTGTATCCCTGCTACATTCTTTTTTTTTTTTTTCCAGTCAGGATCTCATTCTGTCACCTAGTCTGGAGTGCAGTGACATGATCACAGCATGATTATGTCACTGGGCTCAGGCAATTTTTCTGCCTCAGCCTCCTGAGAAGCTGGGACTACAGGCATGTACCACAAAACTCAGCTAATTTTAAAATTTTCTGTAGAGATGAGGTCCCACTATGTTGCCCAGGCTGGTCTCAAACTCCTGGGCTCAGGTAATCTTCCCAGCTCGGCCTCCCAAAGTGCTAAGTTTATAGGCATGAGCCACTGTGCCCAGCCCCTACTACATCCTTAAAGACTGTATAACAAACCAAGGAGATGATTCATTGTCATCTTAAGTACACAAAATGCTATAAATTTTTAAATGATACCACTCAATTTGAGTTTCTTACCTGTGAATGTTGTTGTTGGTACCCATCAGCAATGGCATTGATGTTATGGACACCTGGGGCCAACAGTACATGGAAATAACCTCCCTCTTTTGTGTGTACCTTTATTCCTTCATTAAGTACAATGACTGCTTTAGAGATTGGCTTTCCAGTCTTATCTTTAACAAATCCATGAACTCCCTTATGAACCTGAAAAAATGTTTAAAATATAAATTTATGTTTTCAAAACACCAGATATTCTACAGGCACTAGCTTGAGGCATGACTAAAATCAACCAACCAACTAAACAAAAGATATAAGCAAAAACCACACACTGTAAGTCTTGCTTATTCCTCCTTTCCACTGACTCTGACCTTGTTTGTTACACATTCAATGCTCCAGGGTCACACAGATAAACATAATACAGAAGAGAACTCTGACAGAGTCAAAGCCTAAAGCATTTTAACCCAATCTTCTAATGCCTTGAATGATATCCTTCCCATCATAGTACATTGACTCCAGTAACTCTGTGTGATATTCAAAGTAAAGAACCTGCAACATCTTATTAGGTCAAATTAACTAAATTACAGCATATTCCAGAAGTGTGAAGGAATGGCATCTATTTGGGAAACATAAAATGAACAAGTACTCTCTCCTATAGAAATGTAAAATAAATAGCACAAATTTTTGGTAAAAGGCAATATGTTTTGATAAAGGTTTTCACTGAACATATTCCTGGAAGGTTGGTTCAGTTAAAAGGAAAGGACTCACCTCCACCAACATACTAAGAAGAGATCTTTTATTTTCTGCCCACAAAGAAGGGAGCTGGGCTGCACTAGGAAAGTAGCAGCAGCTTGTGTACACTGTGATTTCTGGACAATGGCCATAGGTGACACTATAATCCTGGAATATAAAGTTCAACATCAAATGTGGGAAAATTAATAAGTAAAAGTAAGAATGAGGCTTTGTAATACAACAAATGGAATAAATGAAATAAAAAGAAAACCTGGATGATGTAAACAAAGAATCTGTAACGTTTATGGCAAATATAAATAAACCACTCTATACCGTAATCAGTCACAAATATAATATTTCCTAAGAGACCCCTTGAGGACAGAAACTACATCTAATGCATTATTATTATATCTCCAGTATTTCTCATAGTGCCTGGTAGGTGGAGGGGGTTATTAGGGTTTGTTGAATGAATGAATGAATAAATGAATTAATGAATAAGTACATGCAGAAGAGGGCCAGCTTCCCTCTAAAACCAGAACTTCACAGTTGTTCTTGGAGCATTGGAGAGACGTTGCCCTCTGATACCCTCAACTTGGAGCCCACTGGTGACAATAGCCACTGCCTGCAACATAGCACTTATCTAGGCCCAGGAATTGCCTGTGTAGACAGGTTCAAAATCTAACTTATTACCTTTCCCCCTAAACCTGTTCTTTTTCCTAATTCAGTTAATAGTATTAACTAATTTTCTCATATAGCTATGAGATATCTTGTCTTTGACTTTTCTATCTCACTATAATCCATAATTTGCTAAATCTAAAACTTCATTCTTTAACTCCACTTCCATTGCCACGACCTTAATCTAGGTCATTACTTCTTGCCGAGACTATTCCAAATCAGTCTCTCCTTCCTCCAAACTATCTGAACCCATTGTCAAGAGATTAATGCTCCCATAGCATAGATCAGATCATATTGCTATATTGTCCCTGCTCAAAACTTCAGTGGCTTCCCATTCTTTACTAAAACAAAGCATTCAAAATCCAAGCTCTTTACATTCTTACCTCTGTGGCTCTCCATTACACCCCATATTCAAACTAAAGTAGACTGTTCCATACTGCTTCCTTTCTCTGGAATGTTCTGCTTCATCATCTCTGTGCCCCAAATGCTATCTCCTCTATAAGCAGAAGGCTACATCTATGACTAGATATGATCTTTTCTGTCTTTAATTTCTCATGGCATGTTGAGAGCTGCTCTCTTCCAGAACAAATCAATTAATTCTGTAACACAGTTAATTTATACAATAGGCCAGAAAATATATTTTATTTATCACTAATATAGCAAAGTACCTCCCATAGTAAGTGCTTAGTAAATAAAGGAAGAAACACAGGCAGAGATGGGAATAAAGTCAATTTTCTAGTTGCATATGTGAATAAAATGACCAGCTACCCCCCACCTGCTAACAACTCCTGAATGGACAACCAATTAGAGTGCTATTAGAAAGGAATTAAAGAAGACTTAGATAGATGAGAAGACACATTGTGCTCATGAATAGGAAGACAACATTGTAGAGATGTCAATACTAACCAAAGTGATCTACAACCCCCAACAAAATCCCAACATTCCTTTCTGCAGAAAAAGTAAAGTCAATGCTCAGTCTCACATGGAATTATAAGGAGCCTTGAATACTCAAAACGATCTTTGAAAAGAACAAAGTTAAAGGACTCACACTTCCTAATTTTAAACTTACTACAACAAAGTTACAGTAATCAAAACAGTGGTCCTGGCATAAGGATAGACATGTGGAGTAATGGAATAGAATTGAGAGTCCAGGAATAAATTCTAACATTTATGGTGAACTGATTTTTGACAAGATGCCAAAACCATTAGATGGGGAAAAGAAGAGTCTTTTCAACAAATGGTGTTGAGACAGCTAAACTTCTACATACAAAGTTGAACTCTTACCTCAAACTATAAACAAAAATTGACCTTAAACTGTATCAATGACCTAAATATAAGCGTGAAAAGTCACAAAACTCTTAAAAGAAAACATAGGGGTAAATCTTCGTGACTTTGGACTTGGCAATGAATCCTTACATGGGACAACAATAGCAAAATCAACAAAAGAAAAAAATAGATAAAATGGATTTCACCAAAATTACAAACTTTTGTGCAAAGGACATGATCAAGAAATTTAAAAGACAACCTACAGAATAGGAGAAAATATCTGCAAATCATGTATCTGATAAGAATTTAATATGCAGAATATACAAAATATAGAATATATTTTTATATTATTATGTAAAGAAATCCCACAGCTCAATAACAGAACAAACCCAATTTTAAAATGGGCAAAAAAATTAAAATGGGCAAAGGACTTGAACAGATATTTCCCTAAATAAGATATAAAAACAGCCAACAAGCACATTAAAAGGTAATCAACATCATTAGCCATCAGAGATATGTAAATAAAAACCACAATAAACTGTCACTTCACACCTACTAGGATGGCAATAATAATAATATCGATGATGATAAAAAACAGAAAATAGGTGTTGGCAAAGATGTGGAAAAACTGAAACCCTCAAACATTGCTGGCAAGGAACGTAAAATAGTGCAGCTGCTGTGGAAATGTTTGGCAGTTCCTCAAAAAGTTAAACATAATTACAATATAATCAAACAATTCCACTCCTAGGTATCTACCCAAAAGAACTGAAAATAGGGCTCAAACAGAGACTTGTATGTCAATGTTCATTGCAGCATTATTCACAATAGCCAGTAGGTGGAAATAATCCAAATGTCCATCAACTCATGAATAAAATGAATGTGGTATACACATAGATAGACTATTATTCAGCTATAAAAAGGAATGAAGTGCTGATACATTAAACAAAATGGATGAATGGATGAAGAACATTATGATAATGGATGGGATAAATATTGTTATGATTTCACTAATATGAAATATCTAGACTAGGCAAATTCATGGAGGTAGAAGTAGATTAGAAGTTTCAGGAGCTGTGAGGAGAGGGAAATAGGGTGTAATTGGGTACAATGTTTCTGTTTGGGGCAATGAAAAAGTAAAAGTTTTAGAAATAGATATGATGATGGCACACAACATTTAGTTAATGTCAAATAACTGTACAATTAAAAATGGTTTAAAAAATGCCGTCAGATTAATTTAAAGGCTAAATATGTCAAGAAAGCCATGGCTCAGATGCCATTCACCTTACAATACCAGAAAAGTCACCTATTCTTTCAACCAGTGGCCAATATTCATAATTCTATTTTAACCATGTTCTATAAAGCATACCTTCATGCTGCCCAGGTGACTGTGCCATTCTGCTCCACGCATTACTCCTCCTGGAATATTCTCATCTATAAAAGCATTGAGAGCTGTAGAATCAAGAAGACCATAAGGTAAACCCCCTCCCCCACAAAAACAAACACCTATAATAAAAGCAATAACAAAAGGTAGGGAAAATACCTACCTGATTTATTTGGGCAACTGGGCTGACCCATGTGCATCGATGGATGATTATTTGCATAAAGAGAGGCCAAATGTTTCAGAGTCTCTTTATTTTCCACTACAGAGAGAAAAATTCAGAAGTCAGTGGAAGAAATCCGAAGATTTTTCCCCAAGTTTGCCTTCATACATAGAAGTCATCTTCCTCTCCTTCTAGTAAAATTCTGCACTCTACTGAAGTATATTGAAAATTTATTATAATTAACTCAATGACTTTGTCTAGCCCAAGATAATCAGACTAAGAAAACAAACATTTTCCTTACATTAGAAGGTAGTAATGGTGAGTTTACACAACAGGCTACCTCACTAAAATATGAAGAAGTGCCCTAAAAACCTGGAATTTCTTTAAAAATTGTATATTTATTCTAATAGGTTTAAACTTCAGTCACCTTCAAAGTACTATTCATTTGATCTCCTATCGAGATGCTTTTTCCACTGCTCAAAACAGTTTATGAACTTATAAATTTTGATGCCTCTTAGTGCTTCTGCTATTTTTTTGTTTCACCTCTTCTCCGTTGGCAATATGTTTCCCTTTGAGGACTTTTTTCATCAAGGAAACAAGAAAGTTGCTCTGGCAAGACTGGGTGAATAGGGAGGAAGGGGCACAGGGGTCATGCTGTTTTTGGTCAAAAACTGCTGAATATTCGGCATGGTGTGGGCAGGTGCACTCGTAAATCACCCATCATGAAATGAAATGGGCAAAAGTGTTGAAAGAATGTAAAAAAAAAAAAAAAAAATCACTGAAGCCAAATGTAGCCTCTCACAACAATGCTAGCTGGCATACTGATGCCAATAGGTTCCTAGAATACTTACCTGGTGGGGGAAGCCTGTATTACAAAGGGCCTGCCGTCCAAAAGATAATTATGGTTTTTCTGTGGTCCCCCCTCATATAAACTTGTTTTGGTACATTTTACTACATCTTGGGGCAACTGTGATCTAGTAACAATAATCTTTGTAAGCTTCACAGAAAACAACCCAAACTATATCTTCACATACTGTGATCCCATAGAGACTACACAACCAACTGCTTAACTTACCATAAGGTGCAACCAGTTAGTCAAAATTTAAAACAGGGGAAGGCAAATCTGCACTGTACATGTTTGGTAACATATGAGTTTACTGAGGCAGGTACTGTGTCCTATTCACTTTTGTATTCCCAATATCTACAGACATAGTAATTTCTCAGTAAATGCTTGTGGACTAAACTGAACAAATGTAACCAGATGGCTAGACTCAATAAAGCTAGGGTTTCATTAGATCTGATCTCTCTTCTCCACGTAACTATTTGAACTGTTAATGTATGTACAATCTTCTTTGGTTGGTTATTTGCTTATGGAGTGTGCTCATTCTCACCATTTAAAAACACTTAGAAGGGATAATACTTAATTGGAATTTGCTATCTAAGCTTAAGTAATATTTATATGAAATGACATTCTACATACCTGTCTGTACTGGCTTGTCATATGGGTATGTGACCAGCACCGAACCACCATCTAAAGCAACAGAAAGACTAAAGTCCTGCTTTTGAATCAAATTTTCAATGATGGCTTTAGTCTCGGGCTGGGAGGCATTATCTAAAAGAGAGAAAAGTCAAATACAAAATAGCAAGTTTTAAATTTTAGTATGAGTTTCCAAGAACTGAACATAATCAAAATGCTCACTCAAAAAAATTTGTAGATACTTTATTTCTCCATAAGCCACTATCCCAAGCAAGAAAAATACATTGTAGAAGGTAGATTATTCTGAGTTTTACATATTATAGGATAACGTGTATACACTAATGACTCTAAGCAGGTTAAAGAAATTCTTACTGGAAAAAAAAAGGACAGATATAGCTTGCTTTAAAAAATAATTTAGGGAATATATAATCTATCTTTGAAAGAAAATATGATTTTCAGAAAGCAAGGTATTTACTGTAGCACTGTTTACAAAAGTAAAAAATCAGAAACAAATTAAACGTCCATCAGTAAAAATGGTTGAGTAAACTAGAGTATTGCCATCGATTAAGATGCTATTAAGAAGAATGTTAGAGCAGGGGTTCCCAAACCCCAGACCATGGACCAGGTTGCACAGCAGGAGGTGAGTGGTGGGTGAGCAAGTGAAGCTTTATCTGTATTTACAGCTGCTCCCCACCACTAGCATTATAGCCTGAGCTCCACCCTCCTATCAGACCATTGGAGGCATTCAATTCTCATAGTAACATGAACCCTATTGTAAACTGTGCATGCAAGGGATCTAGGCTACCCATTCCTTATCTAACACCTGATGATCTGAGGTGGAGCTGAGGCTGTGATGCTAGTGCTGGGGCATGGCTGCAAATACAGATTAACATTAGCAGTGAAGCATGACTGCACAGAGACCACAGTAAATCAATTGCTTACAGACTCATAATAAAAACCCTATCAATGAGTGGCAAGTGAGCTGATGTACTTCAATTGTACAGCTGCATCTGGTGGCAGGGATTAGGTCAGAATCTAACACTTATTTTGGTCCTACATAGTCCACCCATTATTTCATTTACCACTTCCATCTGTGCCTCTTTCTCCACACTGAGCACTTGTCTCAGTCAGTTTTGGTAAGCCCACAAGTTAACCCTAGCCAAAATGTGTAAAAATCAAACATCACTGGAGAGTTTCATTGACAATGGGAAAAGACCCAATGATGAGACAGCGGAAGATTCTAAGACTGTCAACAAAAAGCTGCATTTAAAAGAAAATACCAAGAATCCTACTTAAATTACAGGTTCATTATAATAACAGGCAATTCACATTCTCCAAGCCACTTTGTTTAATATGTGGCAACTGGCTATCAAACAAAGTCATGAAACCTTCAAAACCGCTTCACCATATGGAGACCAAGCGCTCTGCATTTAGAATTTTTCAAAAGGAAAAAACATGAACAGGAAGAAAAGAGGCAATTATTGAAGGCCTTTACTTCATCAAATGTGTCTGCACTGAGAGCTTCATTCTTAGTGGTTAACTGCATTGCTAAAGCTAAATAGCCCTTTACTATTGGTGAAGAGTTGATCCTGCCTACCGCTAAGAACATTTATTGTGAACTTTTAGGAGAGGCTGCAGTTCAAAAGGTAGTACATGTTCCTCTTTTGGCTAGCACCATAACTAGACTAATTGATGAAATAGCAGAGGATACTGAGGCACAATTGCTAGCGGACTAATGAGTCATGGTATGCAATCCTGGTTGATGAGTTTACCAATGCTGACAACAAGGCAACAATGCTTGTTTTTGTGTGATATATTTTTCGAGGACGTGAATGAGGATATGTTATGTGCACTTTTGTTGCTAACCAATACCACAGTTGCAGAACTAATCAGGTCTATGAATGATTACATATTAGGAAAGCTGAATTAATCATTTTGTGTTGGTATATGCACGATTGGGGCGGTTGTCATGATGGTTTTCTGGTTTCACTACTCAGGTCAAAGATGGTGCCTCTGAATGTGAGTCTATGCACTGTGTCATCCATAGAGAAATGCTGGATAGCCAAAAAATGTCAATTGAACTTAACATTTTACAAGGATATGATTAAAATTATCAGCCACATCAAAGTACATGCTCTTAACTCACATCTGTTCATACAGCCCTGTGAAGAGATGGATGCATAGCAAACATGTCTTCTCTTAGACACAGAAGTGAGATAGCTTTCTAAAGGTAGATCATTGGCCAGAGTTTCTGAGTTACAAGAGCTGCTCTGGAGATTTCTTTTTGAAAAACAGTCACCACTGGCAGCACATTGCAGTGACACAGAATGGGTAGTAAAACTTGCTTACTTGTGTGACAAATTCAACTTGCTCAATGAACTCAATCTGTCACTTCAGGGGAGAATTACAACTGTGTTTAAGTTGGCAGATAAAATGGCTACGTTCAAAGCCAAACTGGAATTATGGGGGCGATGAATGAACACTGGGATGTGTAACATTTTTCAAACATTAGCAGAGATTTTGAAAGAGACCAGGTCTTCTCTCTCTCAGTTGGGGCATGATCACCTATCACAGCTTTCAAAAGAGTTTGAGCATTACTTCCCAACCATAAAAGGCAGCAAACTGGGAAGGAATGAATACATGACCCATTTGTGATGAAGTCAAGTGAATCAACTTTGTCCATGCTAAAAGAGGATCAACTGCTTGAGATCGCAAATGATGGTGGCCTTAAAAGTATGTGTGAGACAACTTCAAATCTCCATATGTTCTGGATTAAAGTCAAGGTGGAATATTCTGAGATTGCCACAAAAGCACTGAAAAGTTCGCTTCTATTTTCAATATCCTATCATTGTGAAGCAAGATTTTCTACAGTGAGAGCAACCAGAACAAAATTACAGAGTAGACTGGACATAAGCAACACACTTTGGGTATCCCTGTCTCCCATCACTTCCAGATGGGACTGTCTAAGTTGCAGGAAAACAAACTCAAAGCTCCCACTGATTACACATTATGGAGAGTTGTATAATTATTTCATTATATATTACAATGTAACGATAACAGAAATAAAGTGCACAATACATGTAATGCACTTGAACCATCCTGAAACCATCCCCCTGCACTAGGTCTGTAGAAAAATAGTCTTCCATGAAACCGGTCCCTGATGCCAAAAAGGTTGGGGACCACTGTGTTGGAGGAGAGGAGCGAGCAACAGTCAGCTAGGGGAGGGGATGGAAAAAAAAATTAGAGATCTATAAGTACTGAAATGGAAAGACGTCAATGATATATTCAATGAAAAAAGTTACATAATATATACATTGATGATCTCATTAAGTAAATAAAGATCGGCCTTTCCAAATCAACGTATGTGTGTTATGTATGTCTATGCACATATGTGGAAGGGTATAGAAGAAAAGAATATGTATCTCTCTCTCTTTTTTTTTTTGAGTTAGAGTCTCACTCTGTCGCCCAGGAGTGAGATTGCGGTGGAAGAATCGACCTGCTGGGCTCTGGCAATCCTTCCACCTCAGTCTTCCAAATAGTTGGAACTACAGGCACACACTACCATGCCTGGCTAATATTTTTTTTTATTTATGGTAAAGATGAGGTCTCACCAAGTTGCCTGGGCTGGTCTTGAACCTGTGGGCTCAGGCAATCCACACACCCCGGCCTCCCAAAGTGCTGGGGTTACAGACTGAGTCACCGAACCTGGCTAAGTATACATATCTCTATAGAATTAGTGATGAAATACTATTTCCAATATTACTGATTGAAATTTCTATGAAAAAAAACTTTAATTGCTTTAGCAAATGAAAAAGAGGAAAAATAATAAAAATTTTCTGTGTCTGTATTCATTTATACCTTGCATTAATAACCCAGACAAGAATGTACTCCATTATTCATTAACAAAAATAGGATCAACCAATCTTCTAGCAAAGAGAGAAAATTATCTCCAAAGTACTTTAATGGTCTAAAAATTAGTCTTACTTGTGAAATCTGTATCCAAGTCTTTGCCACGAGCATTTGCTTGTCCTATCCTTGAAGTACAGTCTTTCTCTTGTGCTCTTTCTCGTCCATCTGGATTTAGAGAAGGGACAATCACAATCCTAGTCCTGTCAACCAACTAAACAGAAGCAGAAATCAATTAATTATTAGCTACATGTAGAACCAACAGGTACCTTCTCCCACACTTCAAACAGAAAGTCTTTATTGTTGATTTTAAACCGTTAATTTAAAAGGCAGAACTAAAACAAATGAAGTAAATAAAGTAAAAAGAAACAAAAAATCTACCGTACAACTAATGTTTCCAGAGATCTCCTGGTGACTTAGAACAGGAGCCAGAAACCACTACCTGCAGGCCAAATCTAGTTGCTGCTTACTATTATATATAAAGGTTTATTGGCACACAACCATGTCTACTCATTTACATATGACTACTTTTGTGTTCTAATGGCAGAGTTGAATAGTTATAACACAGAGTATCTGCCTCACAAAAGAAGATGGTAAAATAATTTTTTTTGTTTGGTTTGAGTCAGAGTGTAGTGGCACCATCATGGCTCATGACAACCTCAAACTTCTGGGCCTAGACAATCCTTCTGCCTCAGTCTTTCGAGTAGCTGGGACCATAGATGTGTACCACCATGTCTGACTAATTTTTTATTTTTATTTTTTATTTTAGAGACAAGTCCTCATTATGTTGCTCAGGCTGGTCTCAAACTCCTGGGCTCAAGAAATTCTCCCATCTCGGCCTCCCAAAGTGTTGGGATTATAGGTGTGAGCTACTCTGGCAAGCCTGAGGGTAAAATCATTTTTGATCAGGTCTGATTTAAGTTCTGTTTACCTAATCACACAGGTCCCTTCTGATCTTAATTATGAAATCAATTCTTTTCACATTTGTTTTGGGAGAGGCAGAATAGTAAGGTAAAACTGCATGGGGCTTTAGAATGAGACATTTGTGGATTTAAGTTCTAGTTTTACCAGTTTCTATCTGTGGGACCTCCTATAAGTTAACAAATATCTCTGCTTCCAATTCCAAATTTACAAAATGTAGATAATCAATATCACAGGACTGAGGGTTAAACTAATGATGTATACAAAGTACCTGATGTAGTACCTGGTACATAGTATGTATTAAACAAATATTAGTTCTTTTTTCCTTTCCTAAGTTCTTTGTGGACAATTAGTGCCAATTAGTGTTCTAGCAGGATGTACTGTTTCCTGACTTCCTCTGAGACAACACAGAATTAGGTTGCTTAATCATATATAACCAAGCCTCTGGATCAAAATTCTTTTCTGTAGCCATAGATGATTAAATAGACAATGCAATCTTGCTTTTCTAAAATCTCTTAGCAGCCAAGATGTCCAATAATTTTTATGCATTACATGAAAAAGTAAACTATGTAACTTTCACTAGGTTTTTCAATATAGTGTCCCAGTTATAAGTAAATGAGAATAGAAGTCCTTTAAGTTAGAATGTATAGAACTATGAGGAAAGATTGGAAGGGTAGTTTGGCTATTAAATGAAAGAGTAGAGGGTTGAAGGTAAATTTTAAGTATTTTTTTCCTCTATGTTTCTAAAGAGATACAAAAAAATATAATTGAATGACTATTAAAAGTATATACTATAAAATGGTTCACTTTTTTTTTTTTGAATTGGAGTCTTACTCTGTCACCTAGACTAGAGTGTAGTGGCATGCTCCTGGCCACCACAGCCTCGACCTGCTGGGCTCCGGCGATCCTTCTGCTTCAGCCTTCCAAGTAGTGGAATACAGGCAGCTGGAACTACAGGCGCATGCTATCATGCCCGGCTAATTTTTTTGATTTTTATTGTAGAGATGAGGTCTCGCCAAGTTGCCCAGGCGGGTCTCGAACCCGCGGGCTCAGGCAATCCACTCACCTCAGCCTCCCAAAGCGTGGGATTACAGAAAATGGTTCACTTTTAAAGAGTAGAGTTTATAATGTGCTATAAGTGACCATGTAAAATTCAACAGGAAATTTTTTTACTTTATTTTATTATAGAGATGTGGGGTACAAGTCAGGATTAAGTATATAAGTAAGCTATGTGCAGGTGAAGTTTGGGCCTCCAACTGGTCCTTACTTCCTCTGGTTTAGGACCAGGTATGTTTGTATTGTTATGAACCCCCTTCCCTCCCTGCCCCCAGCAGTGTTCTGCGACTGTCAATCCCTCCCTTATGCTGCAGTGATCAATGTTCAGGTCCCACTTCCAACAAGAAATTAAAAACTTTTAAAATGGTGCCCTGATATCAGTGTATCACTGAGCTTTTTTCCTTTTGAAGCATGCCAACACAGGTTATTCTCTTACTTGGGTAACAGCTGGGTTCTTTTTGTAGTTCAGGCAGAGAAATTCTGCCAGAGCCAAAAGCAGTTCAGTTCCAACTGGAGCATTTCCATGGATACCAGCAACAAAACGAATCTTTGGTTCTTCAGGTTCAGATACATTGGGCTTATTGGAGATTTCAAGGGACCAAATGTGGCGATATTCAACGCTCTGTCCCAAACTTTCAAAAACCAGAAACAAAAAGTAAGCAAGTAATCAAGTGTTATGTTAATGCTGACTTATGGACTTTAAAATCAGAAATGAAATATGATTCACTTTGGCATTCCTCAAAATTCATTCATTCTCATACTATCTTCATAATATTTGTCTTCTCTTTCATAATCTATACCACTATTTACTTAATATATTTTATATTAACTCACCTAAATTTTTATTACCAAAATATTTAAATATACATGAATGTACAAAAACTCCATTTAAAAATCTAAATTAACTTGGGTAAATAAGTCACTTTATACTTTACAATAAATGCAACACCAGTTTCATGGTAAAAATAATTCGATGAAAATAAAATAATGGTCAAATATTTGCTTGTCCAAGAGCTTTGAATGCTGTCTTTAATATGAAGAGAGATTTACAACAGTTAGGTAGAAAAAGAATGTTAGCATTAAATTGAGAAAGGTTAACAGAAGAGACTATTCAATACTTAGTGCCTGTTAGTATTCCACCTAAAACTGTCTTGTGATCCACCACTGGCAGGTGTGTCATATTTTGGGAAAATATTTAACTAAAAAGTGCATCTTGAATTAGAAGTTTAAAAATTAAGCAAACTAAGTAAATAGCAAAATAATGTCCAATTTTGGCTTTATCTTAAAATGAAAAAGTTTATACACTCTAGATGGCACTGAAAGGTATGATATTAAGACCTGAAATAGGCAGAAATATTCAAGAATCAGTTGAAGGGCCAGGAACAATGTTTCATGCCTATAATCCCAGCACTTTGGGAGGCTGAGGCAGGAGGATTGCTTGAGTCCAGGAGTTTGAGACCAGTATGGGCAACACAGTGAGATCTCATCTACAAAAAAATATAAAAATTAGCCAGGCATGGTGGCATGTGCCTATAGTCCCAGCTGAGACTGGGGCAGAAGGACTGCCTGAGCCCAGAAGGTTGAGGTTGTGGTGAACTGTGATCATGCCACTGCACTCTAGCCTAGGTGAAAGAGTGAGATCCTGATACAAAAAAAGAATCAGTTGAGGAAAAGAGATAACTGGTATTGTCAAAGTAAGTATCACTCTTTGTATCTATGAATATTATAAGTTAGAATTTGAGAAACTAAATTTTCTGATAAAATTAAAAGGACTAATCAAGAAAGATAAATTTAAAAAGTAAAAGATCAGATAATGTTCATGAGGTTTATAGTAGAGAACTATTAAGCTTAAGGCAAAATGTAAAGATTCTACCTACAATAGGCAAACCATAGGAATCAATAAATGGAAATTGTTTTGGAAAACTGTAACAAGATCTAAAAAGGATCTATAATGAAACAGTACAAACGAGGCAGAGAAGCCCCCAGAAAATGAAGGTAAACCATGTCTCAGCCATCAGTTTTACATAAGCCAATACTACATATTTTATGAAAGGCCTTCTAAACCATTCCCGCGCATGTCCTTAAAGCTTCAGGTAACAGATTAGATTGTGAATAGAGACTAGAACTAGAGTACAAGAAATGACAGCAACAAGGCTTCATTTTCTAATAAGAAAAAAAGTTACACATGATCCCAGACAGGTGAGCTTCTAGTTCCAAATTTCTCCCTTGACCTCAGCAAACAAACTAAGCAATTTTTAGTCAGAACATAGATCTGCAGCTGAGAAATGAAAAAGGCTTTGCAAAAGGTAAAGTAATTATTAGGAAGAATAATTTTACATTTCCTGGAGCAGTGGCTATACATTTCTAATCTAGCAAGTAATTCTCCCCCAGCGTTCCTCATAAAAGTTCTCAAGATTCGCTGTTTAAAAAGATCTTCAAGCAAATATCTGATGCAAAATAAGTAAACTGCAACTCTCTATACATTCAGCTATACAAATATGTCTACAAGAACCATTCAACGTGAATATACTCTCTTAGAAAGAAAGAAGAAATACAGTAATAAGATGACACTTACTTGGTAAGATTTGTAATATGTGGGTAGTTCATTACAAGTCCTCTCAGAAACTCTGATAAGTCTTTGTATGAATGGTATCGATAAAGAGCCAGATTTGAGGAGGAGCGTAACGTGAGGCCTTCTAAACCATTTTCAGCTGAAAGGTCTTTAATTAAAGTTTCAAACGCTTTAGTAGTTGGATCACTGGCATCATCAGTGCTGGTGCTATCCCCCTTTCCTTTCTTTGATTCATTGTTTGAATCTGTTGAGGATCGAACAAGTGTGAAGTTGACCTGAACAGCACCTTCACTCTTTATGGTTACATTCTTGGTAACTGGATTATACCTATAATAAAGAAGCATATCAGAGCCACACTTCTTCAGCTGGAGTACCCAAGTCCAGGGAAAACAGGTGTGTAGAGGATGTGTGAATCTTTGGGATAAAGGACCTTGCTAAAGACACAAAATTGTAATGTTGATTAATTATGTAATTATGATTTTTAATACATTAGTTAATAAAAAACAGGCGTGTATATACTGTTAAAATATGAATGGGTTTTTTAAATTAAATAAATGACTTCAAAAGAAAGTTAGTGCTTGTAGTCGATACCCCCATGTCTCCTGGAATTTGAGTACTCTTGTCTGCTATTAGAGTATATAGGTGGAAAAGTTTGAGAGGTACTGTTAAGACACTCTGTACCAAACACATCATTCTTGCCCTGTTTCGCAGATTCCCTGCTGCTTTGGTTTATCCAATCAACACTGCCAATATGGAAGAATAACAGAAAAGACCTCAATTACTCATTAGTGTGAAGTTTTAACCCATCCAATATATGGACCACTAGATATTTTAAAACCATTTTTTAAAAAAGGCAACAACAACTAAAAATGTTTTCATACATTTATCCTTATTTCAATGGCTGTTCAAACTAACTCTTCAGAAATAAGCTATTAGGGGGAGGAGAAAACATCTTGTGGTAACATCTGTACTTATCCAAAACATAAAAAAGAAAACTACAAGAGGGCTAAATAGTAAGTTTCAGATTAAACAGTCAGGTGGTTGCAATTCTAAGCTGTTCATAAAAAAGGGAGACTATTAAAAAAATAGATTTTTTAAAGTCATAAGTTTATATTCTTTTTAGTAAATAAATCTTTGTGGAAAGAAGCTCTGTAAGAAACATGAAAATGGCCTCACTAGAAAACTGGCAATAAAAAGAAAACTTCACTGAAGCAGTAAGGCAAATGTACAACAGTAAAAAATGAGCCTCTGTGAAAGAGCTTTAAAGTCTTCTAAAGAATACAAATGTAAAGTAGTGACATTTATTGGACAACATGACTAATAGTATGCAGCAAAACAGGAGCTTTTTTTTTCCCCAATGAATAGGTATTTCCCAAAATTGTTACCAGAAGTGAAGGAAATCACTCATTATGGCTTTTATACCAGGACAGGGACAGGTGATAAGAAAGGAGAAGGGTAAAGAAAGCTACTGTTCAAAGTGCATAATTTCACAGATTTCTTACATCAGACGGTTCATGTACTCACTCTGCCACTAAAGGACAGTTAAAGGTGTAACCAACTCTAAGCTTCCAGCAATACATTCAAGGTTGCTTAGTAGGCTCTCTAGGACTTTTTGGTAATAATCTTCCAGAATGCAGCCATGTTTGTCTTATCCCCAAGCACTCAATTTCAAAGTATTTAGTAACTCACCCTCGAGCAGATGCTGTGATTTTATAAGTTCCTGGAACCAAGAGACGCCAGTAATCTCCAGTTTTGTAAGTAGTCACTGGGTGATTAATTTCAGCAACACTAATGGTGGCATTTAATATACCCCTGCCATCAGTGGCATCAAGGACAAATCCTTTAACACCTTGATGAACCTAGATGAAGTAAAAGGACAAAGATCATCATTTAATTATCTTGGGAACTCATATCCAAAATAACGATTGTTAATAATGCAAACAAATGGAACAAAAAGGAATTTAGGAGTTCAGAGTAAAGTTAAATGTAAATGCTTATTCATTTTAGTTTCTGAAGGCTAATTTTTCATAGGCTAGGTTTATCTTTATCATGAGGAATATAAATAACACTGTTTAGCATATTCTGACAATTTCAGAATATAGAACATTCTATAAGAAAACAAGCGTGGCCTTTTCAAAAAGAAAATGTCATTTTTTTAAAAATGGAAAGACTATTTTAGATTACAGAATAGTAAAGAGATAAAAATTAAATGCAATGAATGAACCTTGACTGGTCATAAAATACAGATATAAAATTACATTTTGGGGACAAGTGTCAAATGTGAATATTAGGTATTAGTGAATCACTGTTCATTTTCTTAGGTGAGACAATGGCATCTGCAGATAGTATGTAGAACATCTTTACAGATGCTGAAATATTTAGGGGTTAAATATCATAGCACCTATAATTTATATTGAAATAATTGAGTGGAAAATGTGCGTGTGTGTGTGTGTGTGTGTGTGTGTGTGTGTGTGTATCTCCACACAATTTACATAAGAATAAGGCAAATATAGAAAAATTTTTAAAATGTTAGCTCTGGATATAAAGGTATTTATTGACTAGCCTTAACTTTTCTGTATATTTATAGTTTTTATAAAATATTTAAATATTAGTAAACAAAGCTTTATACCATACCACTCGGGGAAAAAGAAAAATGCAGAGATAAACTGACCCAAAGTATTAGATTATCCAGATTAACTATTAGCATATTTCTTATAGTCTTTACCTATTGGGCACCATGCATACCCAAACAAAAGAAAATTAATCATTTCACAATAAATCACTGGGAATAAGAAAAAGAATAAAAACATTTACTGCACAGTACTTTTTTCTACCACTTGACAAATGCTTAGATGTGTATCCAATTTATGATGGCCTTTTATAAAGACAGGGTAAAAAAGCAACTACTAACGATTAAAAGCAAAACGCCACTACCTTGTTAAATTGTTTTCCTCTTCTCTTCCTCATATATATATATAAACTCATTTCCATCCATAAATTTTTTAGACAAACATGCTAAACAAGTTGGAATACACAAATTGGATAAATAAACCAAAACAAATTGGAATTTCAAAGGGTTGTATTCTAAAATCACTGCATGAAAACAATGTGTACACACAAAAATCTTTTTGCTATTGGGAGAAATTTCATACTTCACTCCTGATAGTCACCTGTTTCATAAACTGGATTAGAGATCTTCGATTCTGTTCCCAAAATTTTGGCAGATCTTTCTCAAATGGATATTTCACACAACCTAGTTCAATAGTCACTTCAAAGCAATTTGTTTGTAAATAGTTCCAGTCCTGCATACCTCCTAAAAGATAAAAAATTAAAATTAGTCACTCTGAAGAAATTCTAAACAGCTCAGATCCCAAAAGGTAAGCAGTATTCCTTATAAAAAGCAAAATTTATCATTAACTGAAAAACAATGCATTTATGTGAAAGTTCTTTTATGCTTATAGTACAGGTAAAACACCAGTACCTTTAGGTTTAAGAAGAATTCAAGTGAAACTTACACTTTTCATATCACATGTAAGATTCTCTGTGATGCCAGGAGTAAGCTATAACACTTTAATCAAGTTTTAGTTTATTAGTAGTAGTTGGAAAGATTATTTAACGTTTTTAACTACTTAATATTTTCCAAAGAATGGCTCTTCCTCAAAATTAAAAGACAAATAACAAGCAGCACTATCCAGGAAAGCAGAAAAGTCATCAAGTTGTAAGGCCTTGATATAAAATAGTCTTTACCTGGGACATTATACCAACTAGCTCCATTTGTTATTCCATGAGGAAAATATTCATTAGGGTACATATTCTTGCAAGGTCTACCTTGAAACATCTGGGAATTTTCCTGGGGAAAAAAAAGGATCTTTACTTGTATTTGTATTTGCATCAAAAAAACACTGAAAAGATAAAGGAAAATAATAAAAGTTGCTATTGGCGGATGCAGTGCTTTACACCTGTAATCCTGATAATTTGGGAGGCCGAGGCAGAAAGATTGCTTGAGGCCAGTAGTTTGAGACCAGCCTAGGCAACACAGCAAGAACCCCCATCTCTACAAAAAATTTTAGAAATTAGTCAGGCATGTGCCTGTAGTACCAGCTACTCAGGGAAACTGAGATGGGAGGATTGCTTGAGCCCAAGAATTTGGAGCTGCAGTGAACTCTGAACATGCCACTGTACTCCAGCTTGTGCTAAGGAGACTCTATTTCAAAATAATAATAATAATAATAATTAATAATTAGTTAAATAAATTGGCTACCAATAGGATGTGTGAGAAGTGGGAGTGGGAATGGATTAATGGGGCCTCAGAAGCAGTGAGACTTTTCAGTGTACAGTTTACTAAGCCATTTGTATTTTTCACTATGTGAACTTACCTATTTTTTTAAAAAATCAAAACTAAATGTGCTGTATAAGGAAATGTTGAAGACTTCATTTATTTATTCCTTGCAACTGGAAGTATATCAAACCCAAGTATATAAAAACCTTTAAAAAGTTTCTGCTCACATTCATACTTTCATTTCATGTTTCCAAGGAGCTTAATGTTCAAAAAAGATAAAACACATACAACGTGGAATAAGCAGTTTTTCCCAACTGCTAGGAGGAATAAGATGGCCCCTCTGTGCTCTCATTGCACCATGTATAACAATTATCTTACAATTGGCTATACCTTTTTCTTCCCTTAAGATAATATACTACTTCTTGAAACAGTTTGTGTCTGTGTTCTCAGCATCTAGCCCTGTGTCTAGCATGCAGTACATGTGCAATTGCTTGCTCAACAAAGGGTAAAAAAAAAACTGCCGTGGAGTCACAAATAAATGCTACTGAAATCCAGAGGACAGAAAGTTTACTTCCTGATTATAAAAGTAATCCATGTTCATTATAGAAAGTTTGGAAAACATAGGAATTTCTGTCTACTTTTCCTTGTTATAGGTTACTATAGAATTTTAAACATCTTGGACCAGGGGTTGGCAATTTTTTCTATAAAGGGCTAGATAGTAAAAATTTTAGATTTCAGCTACTCAACTCTGCCCTTTGCATCTACTGAGATTATCACATGGTTTTTCTTCTTTAGTTTGTTAATATGTTGAATTACACTGGTTTATTTTCAAATGTTGAAAAAGAAAGCAGCCATACATTATATGTAAAAATATGGTTGTGGTTGAGTGTCAATAAAACTTTATTTACAAAATGGGTGGTGGGTTAGATTTTGCCTCAGAGTTGTAGTTCTTTACCCTCCTGTTTTAGCCTATTTTTCTGGGTTTATAACTTGTCAAATAAAATAAACTGGTGTGCATTTGTTCCAGGTACTGTGCTAAGCTCATAGATGAAAGGCTAGTGAGAAAGACAAGCAGTATATCCAAAAGTAAGGTGGGACACAGGAGAAAAATCCCCAAGGCTGAATGAAAGGAGTCATGAAAGCACATGACCTGAGTCTTATAGGACTTTATTCTAAGGCATTTTAAAACATGAAATAACTATTTTTATAGCATCTGATGTTCAAACACAAACCTACCTTGGAATAAGAAAGTGCTATTTGTTGAAACACGGCATCATCTGGTGATTTACTATATGTGGCAAGTCCTTGTTCATCATCATCAAAAGGGTAGTTAACCACCAAAGAACCTATAAGGGAAAAGAGAAAATTGTATCATGTTCTCTGTTTCAAGATGAATCATTAACATAAAGGAAGTTTTTCAGAATACTGCTTGAGAAGGGAAACCAATTTCCTCAATAGGAATGAAAAATACACAGGTTTCTACAACAGAAAATCAAAGTGGATAAGTGAGAAAATAAATAGCTATAGGCTGGGTGCAGTGGCTTACTCCTGTAATCCCAGCACTTTGGGAGGCTGAAGCAAGAGACTGCTTGAGCCCAAAAGTTCAAGACCAGTCTAGGCAACATAGTAAGATCTAGTTTCTACAAAAAAATCAAAACATTAGCTGGATGTGGTGGTGCATGCCTGGAGTCCCAGCTACCCGGGAGACTGAGACAGAAGGGTCACTTGAGCCCAGGAAGTCGAGTCTGCAGTGAGCCATGATGGTGCCTAAAGATTGCCTTAATTAGAAAGGTCTTGGGAATTTACCTGGATTTCCGGGTATAATTTACATATCAGAGCTGAAACTAGATGTATATAAGTATAATTTAAACAATTTTACTTTTATAACATTTAGTATAAGAAAAATTGTGTGAAATTTGATACCCTTTCAGTAAAATTCAGATGCATTTCAAGTCATGGAATTTTAAAATAAGAAGAGAGGTTGGGTGCAGTGGCATACACCTATAGTCCCAGCTACTCAGGAGGCTGAGGCAGGAGGATCACTTGAGCCCAGGAATTCAAGGCTGTAATTCACTGTGATCATGCTTGTGAATGAGACCCCTGACTCCAATAAATGAATAAATGAATAAATGAATGAATGGACAGAGAGATGAATAAGACTCATAAAGTCCAACTAATCTATCCTCCTCTTTTTGCAGATAAGGAAACAGAGAGGTTTATGTGACTAATGAATAGCAGAGCCAGCCCTGACCTACACTCAGAAAAAAAATGCTAAACATTTCTCTTATAGTCATACTAGAAATTACTCATTTGGAGTTATATCATACAACTTTTCATGACCTAAGGTAAAGAAAATGTTTTACAACATATGTAAAAGATACCAACTTCTTTCAAGCTCCCCACAGGGTGTTTCTCAGGCAAAGCCTTGAACTACACATGCCCACTCCCCCACCACAAGACTGAATTCTTTACTTTCCTCTTTGTCTTGTTTCCATTTGCCCATCTGTTCATTTATTCTACTGTCTACTTAACCTTTCATCTTTGCCCTTTTTTATCATGCCACTTTACGTGAATGGAAGTGAAGAGACATATTTAACTTGAATTCAGAAGAGGTAATCTTATAATAACAAACACCAGCAAACATCCACATTAAACATTTTGCTTTAAAAAGCAAGTATGAAAAACTGTGTTCATTCTATACCCAAAATAGTTCTAACTAGAATAAGTATGCTTCCACACTTCCTCTTACCCAAATTTAACTCCTCAAAAACATTTAATTTCACTCTGAATTTGTGACCTATGTGCAAAAATTTCAACATTGTCTTTCAAATGGCTAATTTTCTAAGGTTAAAAAAAGGTCAAAAAAGACCTACAGTACTTATAAAAGTCTTATCTCAAAAAATAATTAGTATCAACTCAAAAGGATAAGCAACAAAAGAAAAAATAAATAAAATGAACTTCTTCAAGATTTAAAACTTTTATGTATCAAAGGATATTATTAAGAAAGAGAAAAGACACCTATAGAATGGCAGAAACTATTTGCAAAGCAGCTATCAGATAAGAAATCAGTATCCAGAACATAAAATTAAACAAACTCTTACAACTCAACAGCCAAAACCCAATTAAAAATTGGGCAAAGGACTTGAACAGATACTTCTCCCAAGATGATATGCAAATGGCCAATAAGCACATGCGAAGATGCTCAATATCATTAGTCACCAGGAAAATGCAGATTGAAACCACAGTAAGGTACTATTTCTTAACCACTAGGATGGCTATAATTAAATAAATACAAAATAGTAAGTATTGGTCAGGATATGGAGAAACTGAAATCCTCATACATTGCTGCCAGGACTGTAAAATGGAAAAGTCCCTGTGGAAAAGTTTGGCATTTCTCAAAAAGCTAAACATGAAATTACCATATGACAACTCCACTCATAAGTGTATACCCAAAATAGTTGAAAACTCAGATATTTGTATACCAATGGTCACTGTAGTCAAAAAATAGAAACAACCCATGTGTCCATCAATGAACAAATGGATAAAGAAAATGTGACATATAAAATGAACAAATGGATAAAGAAAATGTAACATATACATTTGCATATACAATGTAATATTATTCATCAGAAAGAAATTATATATGCTACAACATGAATGAATCTTGAAAACATTATGCTAAGTGAAAGAAACTAGGCACAAAAGATCACATATTATATGATTCTATTTCTATGAAATAGCCAGCATAGGCAAATCCATAGAGACAGCAAAAAAAATTGGTAATTACCAGAGATTGAGGTCAGGGGAATGGGGGCCAACTGTTTCATGGGTATGGGGTATCATTTTGGAAAGATAAAAATGTTTTGGAACAAGATAAAGGTGGCACTTGTGAGGCAGGCTAGCTAGTTTAGGCATAGAGAAGAATGGAAAATTACTGAGCTGGAGGTTAAGAAACTTTCTGTGATTTGTAACTCACATGAAACTGAAGAGATCACCTGTATTCTCCTCTCTGCAGTGTATACTTACAGTTTAAATTAAAGCTCTTTTCTTTATTTTCTGTGACTCATCCTTAAATTCTTTCCTATGATGAAGTCATAAGCCTGCTTCCAGTATGGGTCAAGGATCGCACCTCTCAGGAAGAGACTTCCACTTCCTCAAGGAGTCTGCATGCTGGACCTAACTGGGGAATGCTATTGCTGAGACGATCTTCCCCAAATCAACCAGCATCCATTGCAAAACATCGTGGACGCACTAAATGCCACAGAATTATGTGAATTTCATCTCAATAAGAAAATTAATTTAAAAATTCATAGAAGGAATAGTGCTTATTCTTTCAAAACCCTTCTAAATTATTAAGTTGGAAGTAAAGAGATCAGAACATGCCACTCCAGAATATGCTACTTTGGTTTATTAATTATTTTGAGCTGAAGGCAACTGAGAAATAGCAGATACAAGAAAGGCTCTCTGCCCTCTGCTTTTCTGCCCTATAAGAGGGCACAAATTTCCCATGAGAAAGGTATCTTCCTGTTACCAGGAAGAGGAGAACATTCTTACCAACAGAGATGAGGAGTTAATGCCAAGATAAGTCTACACAAGTAAACCTTACTAAAATAGTCCCCTACCTTTCACTGGTTTCCCCCATGTATTTCCTAGTCACTTTCCTACAATTGACCGCCCTTAGAAGTCAAACCTCTTTTCTTTGTCTAGTCAGTTTTCTACAGGTATCTAAAAGAGTAGTAGCATCCTCAAGTCTAACTACTGCTTTGAGGGTTTCAGGCTTTTCCTATCAAGCATCCCTTTTTTCCTGCCTGTGCCACATAAAAATATTAACACCGAATAAAACTTGTGTGCTTTTCTCCCATTAATCTGTCTTTTGTCAGCTTAATTTACATGCTCCAGATACAGAATCTAAGAGGGTAAAGTTTTTTCTCCCTTACAGCAGCAAAGAGATCCTCTTTTAAATTTCTTTGCTAAGATTTCAAAGTCCATTTAGAGACTTTAAGATGAGAAAAACAAGTATTGAAATAAAGATGTCTACATGATTAAAGATACCTACCGCTCATCATGCCAAGGTCTTGATACCACATACATAAATTTGTGACTTATTTTCATTGGAATGTTAAGTAGTGTTAGGATGTAGCTAAATGACATGTAACATATTCTGATAATACTTTTCAAAGCTCTACATAAAAAATATTTTCTAGCCGGGCTCAGTGGCTCAGCCTGTAATCCCGCGCTTTGGGAGGCTGAGGTGAGTGGATTGCCTGAGCCCGTGGGTTCAAGACCCGCCTGGGCAACTTGGTGAAACCTCATCTCTACAATAAATCAAAAAATTAGCCGGGCGTGGTAGCACACACCTGTAGTTCCAGCTACTTGGAAGGCTGAGTGGAAAGATCGCTGGAGCCCAGCAGGTTGAGGCTGCAGTGGCCAGGAGTGGCCACTGCACTCCAGTCTGGGCGACAGAGTGAGACTCCAACTCAAAAAAAAAAAATTTTTTTTCTATAAAACATGGCATAAAATGCATAAAGTATTTTAAAATAAAACAAAAAATGATTTTGCCAAAAGGTGTAATTTCATAATTCCCGTTTGGCTCCTTTTTTCTACTACTGGCAATCTTTCAAAGCAATTTTTTTGCGAATCTCAATTTACTTTTTTCTTTTAACCTGGGAACACACATTCAAGTTGCCCTGAATATACACTCCCTACTTCTTAAATCTAAATATCCATCAGTATGTACTGTCATTCTAAAATGGCAAGCTACTCTATATGCCATGAAAATCAAACACTAGCAAATCCAAATGTTTAGTCCAATTTTTAGTCCAATCTACTCTCTGTCTCTATGGATCTGCCTATTTTGGACAGTCCAACAAATGCTGACACTAAATTTCTTCCCTATTACCCCTGGTGCTAATACTTGTCACTATTTTATTTAGTAGCTTTATTGACATAATTCACATAGTATACAATGCACCCATTTATAGCTGTTTATACTCACAGGGCTGCACAACCATTACCACTATCTAGTTATAGAACATTTTCATGACTCCAAAAAGAAACTCCCAAACCCATTAGCAGCCACTTCCCTCTTCCCTCCTACCACTATCTACTCTAACCCAAAGCAATTACTAATCTACTCTCTGTCTCTATGGATCTGCCTATTCTGAATATTTCATAAAAATATAATCATACGACATATGTTCTCTTGTGACTGGCTTCTGTCACTTAGCATAATGTTTTCAAAGTATGTGTATGCTGTAGCATGAATCAGTGGTTGATTCCTTTTCATGCCAAATAATATTCCATTGTATGAATATATTAATACAACGTTTTATTCATCCATTTATCAGATGATGGTTGTTTAGGTTGTTTCTACTTTTTGGTTAGTATGAATAATGCTAAATGAACATTCATGTACATTTTACACTGAATAAATGAACATTCAGATACAAGTAAGTTTATGTGTGGATATGTTTTCAGTTCTCTTGGATATTAATACCTTCACTCTAACTCACACAACCCTAGCTGGATATCGTAATAATTATAAATCTTGACCTTTCTTTCTGTTTAACCGATTCATTCCTCCTGAATTATATGGAGGTATATAAGCTCAGACACTACACGAGAATGAGGTCATTGTGTCGGTTAAGGATATAGCAAGTAGAAGATAAAAGAATATCAAAATCTAAATTTACATAAAGAGTTTATTCAACTTTAGAGAGAAAATTGGACTAAACATTTGGATTTGCTAGTGTTTGATTTTTATGAATGACAAAAAACATGTTACCAAGTTCCCAGTGTGAGGGCTAAATTTAAAATACTTGAAGAAATACAAGAGGAAGAAAAGAGAAGCAGAGAGGAAGAAAAGAGAAGTGGAGACGAAGAGGGGGAGAAGAGAGGGATGGGAGGAAGAGGGGAGGAGAGAAAAGGAAGGAGGGAGGACAGAAGAAAGAGGAGAGAGAAGGCTGGGCATGGTGGTTCACACTTTTTATAGCACTTTTGGGGGCAGAGGATTGCCTGAGTCCAGGAGCTCAAGACCAGCCTGGGCAACTCGGAGAGACCTTGTCTCTACAAAAAGTAAAAAAAATTAGCCAAGAGTGGTGGCACATGTCTGTAGTTCCAGTTACTCAGAGGGCTGAGGCAAAAGGACTGCCTGAGCCCAGCAGTCGAGGCTGGGGTGTTGGTGAGCGTGCCACTGTACTCCAGCCTGGCAACAGAGTGAGGTTCTGACTCAAAAAACAAAAAACAAAAAAGAAAAAAGAGGAGAGAGGAGAAAGGAAAGAGAAAAGGAAGAGAAAAGAGAAGCGGGGAAAGACACGAAGAGAGGGGTGAATGGAGAGAAGAGAAGGTGGGGTGAGAGGGGAGAGAGAAAAAGAGAAAGAAGGAAGGGATAAATAGCCAGGAAACTGCATTAAAAAGTAATGAGAAAAGACATTTATTGTTGTCTGCCATAAAAGCAAAAACAGGATACTCATTTTAAGAAAGCATACAAACAGATAAAATTCCACCAGTATTTTCAAATGCTCTCAACAAGAACTAATTAGTGAAATATAAAGTTACCATACCTCCATGCAGGTTTGCTGACAATACAAATGAATAGGACTTCATCCAGCTCATTATAGCCATAGTTTCTGGTTGGGTAGGGTCTGTGATCTGAACAAACTGGTCTGGGAAATTTCGGTTCAGGTCAAAGTTGTTGCTGTTGTTTCTGCCAATTACACTTATTGAATCTCCTGTATGA
The DNA here is from genome assembly GCF_000164805.1 of Carlito syrichta. Taxonomy (NCBI): domain Eukaryota; kingdom Metazoa; phylum Chordata; class Mammalia; order Primates; family Tarsiidae; genus Carlito; species Carlito syrichta. The sequence goes on from NW_007246181.1 coordinate 995,915, forward strand.
TAAAGGATTCACATTTAAGACATGCTTACTTATATTTTAATCCAACGCATACATGGACACATCAGGCTTCACTATTATCAACTGCATCTTTTTTTACATTGGGTACTGGAAAATTTTATCTCTTTTGAACAAAGAAGTAAAGCCATTATCTTTTCATTTTTGCCTTCTGGTCCTACTTTAGGAGGAAAAAAATCCAAGTACACAAATTATATTAAAGCATTGCTCAACATACAATGATATGATCACAATGTTGAGTAGAAAATACAGATCAGAGTGGGATTCTCCACTCCTTTCTTGTATATAAAGCTCACTAAGACATCACAAGAAACAGACCAAATGGAAAGAAGAAAATTGTGGTACGCTTACATTGAAGTGATCACAGAAAGGTAAAGTTAGTCAAGAACATAGGTGGAAGTTTAACCTGATGGGAGTGAAAGGGCTCCATTTAAGCTTAACTGTATATATTCCATTTTAATAGGGGAGAGCCCTACTATTGTCATTATAATGAGAAAAACTGCAAGTGAATGAAGGAAAGTGAACTGGAGGGTTCACCAGTGGTAATTAGTTCCACCTTTCAGAAAGGTCTGGGGTAGATGTAGGAGGGATGGACGATGCTGACAAAGGAGGTTCTAATAATATTAAGAATTAATTTGAGCCCATTTGCTCAAGAGAGCTTCTGGGTACTAATGACTAGTTGATTCTCCCTGTGATCAGTACGAGTAATAAGATATGAGATTCCATATCATATTGTGGTGCCTATTCTGCTTAGAGATATCATTGCCTGGAAGAAAGCATGGGCTGGGAAAAAATGGGTTCTACTATCCTAGTGACTGCATAAGGTGGCCTGTGTAAGTTTGCTCTCTCAGCTCTTAATATATTGCCCCAGGAGAGATGGGTTCGTGCAGAGAAGTCACAGGAATGGGATGTCAATAACTTAGTTTTGAATATGCATAGAAAACAGAACTGAGAGTCAAAACCGAGTCACTAGCTTCAAAAGATATCTGGTTTGGTTTTTCACTTATGAAATAAGATTCCCAAAATAACAATTAAATGAGAACTACTGTCAAAATGAAATAATTTGTAAAAATCTTATGCTATTTTTAGTAAATAAGAGCCATTACAAAGTAGAAAACATCATTAAATATAAACTTCATCACCTAATTATTGAATGGATGGACCACCTTGCAAGAATACAAGAGCTAAAACCAGTTATAAATTATAAGAAAAAAAAAATAGGAAGAAACTCTAGGGAAACAAAATAGTTCAAATTCTCTTCTGCACCAAAATAAGCACTGCCATATTGTCACCAGGATGGTCTTGACAGCCATTTCACGTTTCTTGTTTTTGCTGTCATTAATACCTAAGCATGTGCTTAAGAATTCTGACCAGCACAGTTGGTCACCCTTGCACAGTTTCCCAACCCCTTCTTCCCAGGAAAAGCTTTAACAGTTTTTCTTTAGTCTCTTTATCTATAGGCACAATTGCTTCAGAAAACCAGATGGCCTGGCCCAAGTGCCACAAATAGCCATGTGATGCCCTGCCAGAAAACAGAAGAGATATAGATCCCCAAAAAACTGGTGCAGACCAGCATAGACTGATGCAGACCAGAGCAGGTGCCCATCAGTTATCTTTAGCTCATTAACATATTACTATATTAATGTGAAAACTCTCTCCCTTAAGAGAAAGTCACCACCACATACATGTGACACATGAAGAAGCATGTTTGTGAATTGTGCCTGTGTGTCTAGAACTCTACTCTGTTCATGCTTGCGTACATTTCCCACCCTGCACCCAACTCCTTAAAACTCCCATTGCTCCCACTGTTTGGCAGGAAGATGCCTTTAGAATATGAGCTCCTCTTCCGCATTTTTTTCCTTTGGCCACTGAATAAAGCCTGATTGCCTTTCCAAATGATGTTCTTTCTTTGCGGCCTATGCAAAGTGGGGATGAAATACAGTTTACCAGAAACAATATGATAATAAAAAGATTAAGCATTAATAGACAGTTATTCTTTACCTTCTTGGGACTTTTCATATCCATCAGGATTCATGGACGGCATAAGGTGAATTCTAGTGCTACGAACCAAATCTGTTACTTCAGGGTCTGTTCCAAAGTTCTTGCAAAGGTATTCAATGAGGTTCAATAGCAGCTCTCTTCCTACCACTTCATTTCCATGCATATTTCCAATGTACTTGAATTCTGGTTCACCTGAAAACAAAATAGTTACATGGAATACTTTTTTCTCTTTTTCAATGACTACCATGAACTCTCTCAGTTTTTTCCCCCAACATATGTAAATGCTGTATCAAAATTTTTAAAAAATATTTTGGCAAAGGAAGCCAAAAAAAAAGCTTCAGAAATATCTTATAAAGTAGCTTCCTTACTAATACATAGTTTATGCAGGCTCAAAGCAGATATAGGCCATATAATATGAAATAAAAAGACTATTGACCGAAGAAATCTAATCTATGCACACATATTAAATACCATACCTAATATAAACTACCAAATGGATTTTCTTCTTTTATGGGAAATATTGGTTACATTATCTTTTTTCCTTAATTTTAGTTAGGTTTTCTAAATTCCAGTTATACACTCTATAGGCGATCTTTCTGGATGAAACATAACAATATAGATCATAGCTTTGGAAGGCACTACTGAAACTATGTTAAGACCATACCAATTTACCTGGTTCATGGACACCTGGATTATCAGATATCTCCATCACATAAAGTTCTCTTGACTCCACTGATTTTCCCAAAGAATAAAGCCGAGTGATGTTAGGATATTCATTGGCAAACCTTCTCAAGAAGATTTCCATATCTGGAAAATGGTGGTGGTGAAAATCCTTTGGCTGAATTGGCTGGTAGGAGGATGATGTTCCAGGAGGAATATTAGGTATACCAACTGTGCTAGCAGTTGCTACAGCCTCAGTCGTGCCAGTGATTATTGAAGTTACTGTAGGCCGAAGAGAAAAATCCACCTCTGTGGCTGGTCCTTCTTTCACCACTATATTAGTAATAGTCAATGGCATATACCTGAAAAAAATATTTGAAAATGTAGGTGGTTTGGAGTTAATATACACAATGTTTTACTATTATAAAAGCACAGTAGCCTTTTCATATTCTTGCACTTATTTACTGGTCTATCAAAACTCAAACTAAATAAAGATATATGTGTAAATTTAAGAGTTTTAAGATGTTATCTCACAGAGAATCCCAGATTAAGTCTTTTTTACTTATTTACCTATTTTTGAGTTGGAATGTCACTGTGTTGCCTAGACTGGAGCACTGTGGTACAATCACAGTTCACTACAGCATCAAACTCCTGAGCTCAGACAATTCTTCTGTCTCAGTCTCCCAAGTAGCTGGGACTACAGGTGCATGCCACCACACCCAACTAATTTTTAAAATTTTTTGTAGAGATGAGATTTTACAATGTTGCCTAGGTTGGCCTCAAAATCCTCGGCTCAAGCAATTCTCCTGCCTCGACCTCCCAAAGTGCTGGATTACTGAGCCACTGTGCCTGGCCTAGATTAAATTTCTCTTATCAAAACTTCTCAGATACCACACATTAGAATATTTACAAAAAGTGACATTCAAAGGAAAGAATAGGCTGAAAGATGGAGGTAGTTACTTAATTGTAACTATAGCTACAATACTCAAATACTACAATACTCTTTGCAGTGCCTCTAATTGTCATTCCAACTTCTTTCCCAAGTAGTAGAGTTCAGAATTAATGGTTATGAATTAAATCCTTATCAAAGTCAGCTTCCAGAAAAGTTTCCAGGGGAGGTAGGAAACCTCTTGTTTAATATATTAGAAAGCTGAAGGTAAGACAATTCTTCAAAATATCATTTACAGAGCCCTGGGTTTCTTCTACTCTGGTATTCAATTAGCATTGAGGCTGAATATCTTTTTAAGTTTTTAGAATTGTCCTTCCTACCAATGATACAATTATACTTTACATTCAATTGTACTATTAGTATGTGACAAAAAAATCTCCACAGTCATATTTTCTCATTATAAAAAGAAGAATCAGAAAATAAGGAGAAATATAAACCAGCTACAATGAATAACAGTTACTATACTATGTTTCTGTCTTAGATATAAAACAGAGGCTTGACATTTTAATTAAGAGTGTACGTAGTTTAAAATCTTACCCAGTTAAAACCACTGTAAGGTTATAAGTTCCAGGAACAAGCAATCTGTGGAAATCACCAAATCTGCCTGTTGTGATATTATGATTAATACCGGCCACTGAGATGGTTGCATTCTCTAAACCAGATCCCGTTACTAAATCTTTAACAAATCCTTTAATCCCAATGTGAACCTAAAAAAAGGAAAAGAAACAAGAATCAAAGCTCCAAGACCATCGACTTGGAAGGCAGGAGGACATAACTTCCCTCTGCATTGATGTTAGAATTTCTAAAAAATAAGCTTCCTTTTGTCTCTCCCCAAAACATTTTTCAATCCCTTGATACTGAAATACAACATAAACAAAAGTATTAAATCCTTAAACTTTGGTCATATGTGTCTGAACTCTACAGCAGTAAGATTCTTTTAAAATTCTCTTTTCTCAAAACCAGACTTCTACTTTTCTCAACAAAGTATAATTTCTGGTATACCCGATTGTTGTATTACCCTGTCTGATGTTTATATTAAACTGACATCCATGGGTTATATAGTGGTAAAGGCTCTCTAGCAAATATGATCACATGACATTGTAAGAGCCTAGTAGTACATATTTGGATAATTATTTCACCACCACCATTTTCTAAGTCAGGCAAAGGGAGCCCTGTGGAGCAGCCAGTTGGGGGTAAAGGGCAGGGGAGGCAGAGCTAGAGTATGTTTTAATAGATTATAATCTAATAATCTTTAATGGTAATCCATACTCTCAGATCATAAAAACAAATAAGATAAAGGATATCTAATATTGTACAGATTGTCATTCACATACAACCAAATTTCTCCCTTATTTAATCCTGTTTCTATACCCCAACCTTCAAGTCATCTACTTTTACCTTTTCAATCAATGTGATCAAAGACTCACGATTATTCTCCCATTCTTGTCGAAGCTGTGAAGCAGGTGGGTACTTGCAGCAAGATAGTTCCAATGTGATCTCAAAACAGTTAGCCCATACATAATTATAATCTTGCATACCACCTGTAACATGAAGGAATAAATAAGTTTACTCTCAGAAGGAAAAGAATTCAACTCTCCAAAAGACTGAAGAATTCAATCCAGTCATCTCTGCATGTATACATTTTCTTTTCATTGAATTATTTGAAATTGGAGTAGGCTCTTGAATTAGAGTGCAGTTAATAACAATAAATAATGATAGCACAATATTTGAGTTTTTACTATATGCCAGACCTATTCTATAAATTTTATGTGTATTAAAATTTATTCTTTACAACAAGTATATGAGATACATATTACTTTTTTACCCATTTTACAGATGTGAGAAGTGAGACACAAAGAGGTTAATACTCATAACAGAATGATAATAAAGGGTACACATAATTTTATTTTTATCTATCTATTTATTTATTTATTAAAAGCAGGATTTATTGAGAGGACAGAAAAGCTCCCACAGTGGGAAAGGACCCAAAGGGGTTGTCCCACATAATTTTAAAGTTGTGAAAAATATTCAGGCCAAAGCATTATTAAGCACCTACTATTTTAACTAATTAAGAACCTAACTATTCTATCAAGAAGGTGGAAAGAAAAAAAGAAAGACTGTATCTAGGGTGGCACAACTACACAAATCAGGGAAAAATAAAGGATACATAAACTCATTCAAAATGCACTAAATGGAAGACAGAATTAAAAGAGGAATAAACATCCATGGTCAGCCACCTTTACCACTTTTACACCTATATATGAGGGGGACCCCAAAAAACCCAGAATTTATTTATAAAAAATTGTATATTTATTATTACATGTTTAAATTTTAGTCACCTTCAAAGTACCCTCCATTTGGTGCAATACATCTACAAAGACACTTTTCCCACTGCTGAAAACAGTTTTTGAACTCATCAATTTTGATGTCTTTTATTTAGTGCTTCTACTGTTTTTTGTTTCACCTCTTCCACATCAGTAGAACATTTCCCTCCGAGGCTTTCTTCATCAGGGGAAACAACAAAAAGTGGCTCAGGGCAAGACTGGGTGAATAGGGAGGGTGGGGCATGAGGGTTATGCCATTTTTATTCAAAAACTGCTAAACATTTAGCGTGCTGTGGGCAGGTGCACTTGTAAATCACCCAACATGAACTGGGCAAAAGCATTGAAAGAATCTCCAAAAAAATTCACTGAAGCTGAATGCAGCCTCTCACAATGCTAGCTGGTACACTGATGCCAATGGGTTCCTAGGACACTTACCTAGTGGGGGGAGCCTGTACTACAAAGGACTCTACCTCCAAAAGAAAATTCTGTGTTTTTCTAGGCCCTTCTTATAAGCCCACACTTACTTTGTTGAAAGCTTACTAACCTAACATTCTTGTCACTTGATTTCCTCACATCTTGTTTTTAGTGGATAAAGACTAAAAAGTAGAGAAGGGAGGGGGTGTAAGTTCTCTATAATCTCACCTTGCTCCTGAAATGTGAGTAAACAAATACTTATAATATCAAGCGCTTTCCAAAGTCCATTTTTTTGCACGTGAAATGGGCCATGACCTTAGTCACTTCCTTCTATTATCCCTGAAAGATGCCACACAAACCTTGGTTTGGCTCAGTCAATGCCCACTATTCATCAAAATCCTGGTAAATATCTGCCTGGCAAGGAGGACCTCTCTTTTCCCCAACCTTTTCTAAACTGATTTTTTTTTTTCTCTCTGACAAGTCAAAGTAAAAATATGGACTTTGAGGGTCATCTTTCCCCACCCCCAATGCATCTCAGATGATGTGATACAGAATCCTTCAGATAAGAAGAAAGGAGAATAATTTATCTTTCATTGACAGCACTAACAGGTGTGCTTGAGTCATATATTCTTCTGCCAGTTACTCGATGAGAATGCTTTGGTATCAACATGGGTCATAATTTTTTATATACAAAGTTAGTGTTAGATGATCATAAAGGACCCTTCCAATGCTCAGATTCTATGATGCTTAAAAATACTTGCTGATTTGATTATAAGAGAAAAGGCAGACAGGGAACACACACAAAAAGACAATTCTGAAAATTGTTTCTGAAGAAAATGTCATAGTCTAAAGTACAACTTATTAGGAATTGGTCAAAGAACAGGGCCCTATGAAACAGTGAAGAAAAGCAAACCATACAAAAAAGTTAACAAAACTTTGACAAAATTAATAGCAGCAATATTATTGGAGCCTAAACTCTTAATTTCACTTCTGTTGAGGTTTCATTATGTGCTTTGAAGCACATCTAGTTCTTGAAATTTGTTGAAATTTCCACCTTACCTAACACAGTATGCTCCATTTCACTGGCATAATAGAATAAATATTGTTAATACAAAAAAGCTAGGTTTTGTATTGTTAATACAAAAAAGCTAGGCTAAGTGCGGAGCATCTAAAGCTAGTAAAAACAAAACTGCACAAAAAACTTAAAAATCCAGGGCTCTGTGAATTCTAGTCAGTGCTATTTTGAATAAGAAGTACACAGAAGGAAGTTGAACACAACCTCAAAGTTACCCAAACAGGATCATACCAATGCTGGCTATGTGCTGTCTAATCTCAGTATAAGGAAGATGACCAAATTGTATTCACACTCATTCACATTATAAATTCAAGCATTTATAAATAAGACCAAGTGTTTGTTTTATAGTCTGGAGGAGGAGACAACTTCTATAAAGAAATACAATAGAGGACAGCGGTGATGGTTGTACTACAATGTAAATGTATTGAATGTTAGTGAATTGTGCACTTAAAAAATGGTTACCAGGATAAATTTTATAGTATGTATATTTTACACAATAAAAATGATTAAATAGAGATATTACAGGTCTATGCCACTAATTCCAATGGTGTAGTTGAGGGAAGATCTGGGAAAGCTTCTTGGGCGAGGTGTTTTTTTTGTTAGATTTTAAATAAAGATAAATAAAACTGTAAGAGTCAGCAAAAGATGTGAGGATTCAGAGCACTCTAGTCAGGGGAAGTAGCTTTGTAAAGGTGTGAGGTAGCAGGGTCTGATGTGTGCTGATCAGCAGCTGTGAGGCAGACAGGTCACAGTATTAAGTGGGAGTACAGAGCTGCAAGGATGCAGTAAAGGGCAGGTTGGAAAGGTAAGCACAGTCCTAAGAGAGGCTGAGAATAAGGCTTCCTTGGTTCTTCAAGACATTAAAAAAAAAATACTGCATTTTGTTAGTTTTGAAAAGAAAAGTGCCATGATGAATAGAAGGTAGTTTCGTCTGGAGAGGAGAAAGATGGGAAACAAGAAGGTCACATAGGCAGCTTTTCCGATGGTTCAAGTGAAACGTAATTAGGCCTAAAACAAGGTGAGGGAAAGAAAGGAACCAAAGAGAAACACTAGCCAGATCAACTGGGATAATTAACAATGATGTCATTAAAGAGAGAAGAAGCAAGGTTTGGAAGAGTAACTGAGCAGAGAGGGGCATGCCGAGTTTGAGGTATTAGTTGAACATGTAGACAGAAAAACTCAAGAAAGATTCAAAAAGGCAAGTTTGGAGGTTGTGGCAAAGAGTGGTCTTTCTCAAGAAATGATAATTTAAGTATTGGAAGTTCAATTTTCATTTAGCAAATATTTATTGAACACCTACTATGCATGTCAGGCACTGCTCTAGGCGCTTGGGGATATAGTGATGAACTAAATAGATAAGGTCCCTGCTCGTCCAAAACTTAAATTCTTAAATAAGGGAAGCACACAGTTAACAAAAATAAACAGCAAAAATACCACACAGTGAGAAATGCAGTACAGAAAATTTAAATCAAGTGATGTGACAGCTAGCGATGGTGGCAACTAGAGGCTAGGTAGTCATAAAAAGCCATTGTGAGGAGGTAATATTAAGCCAAAATCTAAAAAACAAGATGCAGCCAGCCTAGTAAAAGTCACATGAAAGAATGATCCAGACAGAGGGAAAGTTTGGTGAGTTTGAGAAATGGAAAGAAGGCTGCTGTGGGTGGACAATAATGGACAAGGGAAGTATGATACAAGATGAGCTCAAAAGATACCGGCAAAACAAGAATCACAAAGGCTTTGGCAGCGAGGGTAAAGAGTTTTGAATTTTATTCTAAGTGCAAAAGGAACCACTGGAAGGGCTTTGTTTTTGTTTTGTTTCGTTTCATTGTGTTAAAGAACACATAATATAAAATTTACCATATTAATCATTTTTAAGTATATGGTACAACAGTGTTAACTACATTCACATTGTTGTGCAAAAGATGAGGTTTTTCATCTTACAAAACTGAAATTCTATACCCATCAAACGATTCCCTCTTTCCTCCTCCCCCAGCTCCTGGCACCACTATTCTACTTTCTAAGAGTTTGACTACTTTAGATATCTCATATAAGTGGAATCATGCAGTATTTTGTCTCTTTGTGACTGGCTTATTTCACTAAGCATAATGTCTACAGTTCACCCATGTTGTAGCATATGACAGGATTTCCTTCCTTTTTAAGGCTAAATAAGATTCCATTTTATGTATATACCATATTTTCTTTATTCGTTCATCTGTCAATTGATATTTAGTTACTTCTACCTCTTAGCAACTGTGAATAATGCTGTAATGAACATGGGCTGTAAACATCTCTTCAGGATCCTCTTTTCAATTCTTTTGGACATACACCTAGTAATGGATTGCTGGATCATATAATAATTCTATGTTTAGGTTTCCAAGGAACCTCAACAATATTTTCCTTATAGGCTGCTCTATCCTAAATTCTTACCAACAGTATACTTGATATTCAAAGTGTCAGGAAATCATGCTAGCTCCAACTTCAAATATATCCAGAATTCAAAGATTTATCTACACCTCCTCTACCGTGGCCCTGCAGAAGCCACTGTTATTTCTCGCAATCACTCCTAACAGGTTTTCCTATTCTTGTTCTTGCCCTTCTATGTTCTTGTCTCAACAGAAAGCCAGAGTAATTCTTTTTTTTTTTTTTTTTTTAGTTGAAGTCTCACTCTGTTACCCAGACTGGAGTGCAGTGGCCTCTCCTGGCCACCGCAGCCTCGACCTGCTGGGCTCTGACAATCCTTCCGCCTCAGCCTTCCAAGTAGCTGGAACTACAAGTGCCCGCTACCACACCCGGCTAATTTTTTTTTTAAATTTATTGTAGAGATGAGGTCTCACTAAGTTGCCCAGGCGGGTCTCAAACCCGCGGGCTCAGGCAATCCACTCACCTCAGTCTCCCAAGGCGCAGGATTACAGGCTGAGCCACCGAGCTGGCGCCAGAGTAATTCTATTAAAATCTTAAGTCAGATGTTATTCCTCTGTTCACAACAGTTCAATGACTCCTTATATTTCACTCAGCCTAAAAGCCAGTCTTTAGAGTGGCCTAAGGACCCCCATCATCCAGCTTTCCCTATTAAGCCTCCTTTTATATCTTGCCATCACTGCTCTGCACTACACACACCGGCCTCCCTACTGTTCACTGGATACACGAGATGCACATCCTGACTTTGTTTCACCTGCTCCCTTTGCCTGGAATGCTCTTCCCCCAGATAAACCTACTTGACTAACTCTTGCACCTCTAGCACTTTGCTCCAACTTCAACTTGACAATGTCAGGTCATCCTGACCTCCCATTTAAAATTGCTATTTACTTCTCTGCACTACTATCCCCAAGCCTATCCCACCAACACTCCCAGTTCCTCTTGCTTTCTTCTACCTCATTCTTTTTTCTATAATACTCAATAATTTACTTATTATGTTTATTATTTACTGCCTGTTTCTGGCTGCCAGATTATAAGCAACACAATGGCAGAGGTCTTTGCTATGCCCACTGATGAGTATTCCAAACACTAAAACAGTACCTGGCAATAGTAATCCATTAATAAATATATTCTGAATGAAAGGAGGTTGGGGTAGTGGGAAATTAAGAGTCTGTCTTTAATTAATCAAGTTTGAGATGCCCACTAAATATTCATGTGGAGATGTCAAACAGACTTTGTCTTCTCAGAGCATGTGCAGAATAGATGGTTTATAACCATCACAAGCCTAGTAACCAAGTCATATTTAGTCATTAGGTGACATTAGTCATCTTTAGTCATTGCTGACCTATGAACATCTTTTGTAACTCTCACTTGTACATATACATGTGGACATATACATGTTATTCATTGTATAGGATATTTATTAAAAATCTTTTCCAGCCGGGCTCGGTGGCTCAGCCTGTAATCCCGCGCCTTCGGGAGGCTGAGGTGAGTGGAATGCTTGAGCCCGCAGGTTCGAGACCCACCTGGGCAGTGAGACCGCATCTCTACAATAAATTAAAAAATGCCAGGCATGGTAGCACGTGCCTGTAATTCTGGTTACTTGGAAGGCTGAGGCGGAAGGATCGCCGGAGCCCAGCAGGTTGAGGCTGTGGTGGCCGGGAGTGGCCACTGCACTCCAGTCTGGGCGACAGAGTGAGACTCCAACTCAAAAAAAAACCAAAAATCTTTTCCAATGTTTACTGCTATTTTGGTACTATGGTCATTGTGTAAGACATTATACTAAGATTATTGGAATTTATAAATAAGATACATACTTCCATCCAGAGTTTAGAGTCTTGGTGAGGAAAAAAAACAGATTTTTTTAATAACAATTTTAGAGCAGTGCAAATCTGAACTAATCTAGGTTTTTAAAAATTTAATAGCTGTGTTAATTTGAAAATATAACCAACTCACACTTTAATTATGCCAGAAGGCAGCGAAGTAGACTTCTTGTGACACCATAATCATCAGTCTTCAGTCCTAGCATTCTTTAGCCTATTCCTTAATTGTCCTACTTCAGTAGCAATTCAAGAAATGTTAGCGAAGCAGCAGCAGAAGACCAAGTTTACAGTAACATTTTAGAGAGTTACCTACTCAGGGTTTTAGATGTAATTTTAATAGGATCAACTGTAACTTGCCAGCTTCAACCAATGACACATACAGATATATACCCCCAGGGTAGCAGGTAGGAAGGACAGAAGTCTTTTAAAAATAAGACAATTCTGAGAGAACAAAATGCATTTGGTAGCCTTTCGTCCTACAGATCACCCACTATAAATATTGGTTTTTAAAAAAAACACACATCCCTTTAAATAATCCGAAACTAAAGGTCAGATTCATGGAGACAAGCCTCTTTTTTTGAAGGTCCTATAGACCTAAGGAAATACTACAGTGAACAGTGTATCTAGCTGTAACATTAACTTTACAGTGTAGAATTTACTGGAAATACAGAATAACAGTTAAATCTTGACATACATTTCTAGATTTTCCTTTGATAAGACCATATTTAAATTAAACAAAAAGTCATGTAAAAAGATATTGAAAACAAAAAGATGACTACTTAAAAACCAATTCAAAAATCAACATTTACTATATTTCAGCAATAATCAGAAAATATGAGGGGATTAAAAAATAATAATAATCAGAAAATATAACAGAAAGAAGATCCCAGCAACAAAACACACAAAATATATATGATGAAGTATAATAAAATACATAATATAAATCAGTATTATAAAATTTTACTGATGACTGTGGGAGATTTTAATAAAGAATTATCAGCCTCTAGATAATAGGCTTATAAAGATAACAAATTCCTCCAAGTTAATTTATAAATATCATGCAAAAAATAGATTTTTTTTACTGCAATTGGACAAAATTATTTAGAAGTTAATTTGGAATAATAACTGTGAGAATTTCTGAGAAATGGGTGAAAATATCCAAAAATTTCTGAGAAATGAGTGAAAATATCCAAAAATAGGAGAAATAAGAGAGGACTTGCATTGTCAGATTATTAAAGTGCATATTATAAAACTAAAGCAGTTCATTTCAGATATAAAAATAAACAGACCAGTGGAACAAAACAGAAATCACAGAAACAAAAGCATTTAGAATTGGTAAAGGAGGCATTTAAAACCAATAAGGCTGGGCACAGTGGATCATGCCTGTAATCCCAGCTTTTTGGGAGGTGGAGGCAAGAAGATTGTCTGAGTCCAGGGATTCGAGACTAGCCTGGGCAACTTGGCAAGACCTCATCTTCACAATAAATAATAAAAAAAGTGACTGGATGTGGTGGCTCATGCTTATAATCCCAGCACTTTGGGAGGCCAAGGTGAATGGACTGCCTGAGCCCACAGGTTTGAGACCAGCCTGGGCAACTTAGTAAGAACTCATCTCTGCAATCAATCAAAAAATTAGCAGGGTATAGTGGCACATGCCTGTAATTCCAGCTACTTGGAAAACTGAAGTGGAAGGATCACCCGAGCCCAGTAGGGCGAGGCTGCGGTGGCTGTAAACATGCCATTGCAATCCAGCCTGGGTGACAGAGTGAGACTCCAGCTAAAAAAAAAAAAAAAAAAAAAAAATTAGCTGGGTGTGGTGGTGTTGCCTGTGGTTCCAGTACTACGAAGGCTGAGGCAGAAGAATCACCTGAGCCCAGCAAGTTGAGGCTGCAGTGGCCATGAGTGTGCCACTTCACTCCTGCCTGGGTAATAGAGTGAGATGCCGACTTAAAAAACAAAAAACATTGGGGAAAAAATTGTCAGTAACTGTTACTAAATAAAACCGGTTAACAAGGTGGAAAAAAATACTGCTGGAGTTTTACTTAATAACATACCAAATAAACTCTTTAATTCATATTAAACATAAAAATGAAAACATAAACAAAACTAGAAACCAACGTAAGTATTTTTATTCTCTTTTTTTCTAAGTATGACATCAAAGTAGTATGAAACTATGAAAGGAACAGAATAATAGATTTGACTACCTAAAAACTGCAAAATATCTATTGGCCAAAAAACTATCATAAAATTTTTTTAAAATTAAAGATTAAGAAAAAAACAACAAAGGATTATAGAACATTTCTGGATAACTATTAGTAAAATACAGTATATATAAAAGCTTTTAAAATAGTGATGACCTCAATATAGAAATTTCTTTGTCAGGAATTTATTCTAGGATAATTGTTATAAGGATGAGGAGTATGGCGTTTAAACTGAAGGAGAACAGAACTGGAAACATTCTAAATGCCCCAAATGGAGGAGGACCAGCTTAGTAAATTATGATATGAAATGGGCAACCGCCGGGCTCGGTGGCTCAGCCCGTAATCCCGCGCCTTTGGGAGGCTGAGGTGAGTGGACTGCCTGAGCCGGCGGGTTTGAGACCCGCCTGGGCAGTCAGACCTCATCTCTACAATAAATCAAAAAATCAGCCAGGCGTGGTAGTGCATGCCTGTAATTCCGGTTACTTGGAAGGCTGAGGCGGAAGGATTGCCGGAGACCAGCAGGTCGAGGTTGCGGTGGCTGGGAGCAGCCACTGCACTCCAGTCTGGGCGACAGAGTGAGACTCCAACTCAAAAAAATAAAATAAAATAAAATAAAATAAAATAAAATAAAATAAAATAAAATGGGCAACCATGCAACCATTTGAAGTATTGCAGACATATATTTATTGTCAAGGTATTTACCACATGTTAATCAAAGAAGATTGTAAAACAGCATATACAAGACAAATCTTTTTGCATGATACTTTAAATTTTATTCTTCTTTGAAGTATACAGTTTTTAAAATAATTTCCTTTTACTCAAGTAAGTAGCAACTGATTCAAAACAATTATGACAATCTCTCTGATTAACATGGTGCTTTAAAGCTTTTCTGAAAGTCAGTCTTATGAAAGTATAATTTATATGCTATAGAATTCATCCCATTTAAGTACATGCGTATATATAGTCATATAACTACTACCACACTAAAGGTATAGAACATTTGTGTCACCCAGAAAGTCCCTAGATCCCAGCTCCCAGTCCATGGCCCGTCCCAGCTCACATTACCACCTGAGCTCTGCTTTCTGTCAGATCAGCTGTGGTATTAGATTCTCACAGAAGCACAAACCCTACTGTGAACTGCACATGCACATGTGAGGTATCTAGGTTGCCTGCTCCTTAAGAGAATCTAATGCCTGATGATCTGGGGTGGAGCTGCAAACACAGATTAACACTAGCAGTGAGGTTAGACTGCACATCCTCCCTGCCATCTATGGAAAAATTGGCTTCCACAAAACCTATCCCTGATGCCAAATAGGTTGCGAACCTCTGGAGTAAATACCTAGGAGTAGGTGGTTTCTCTTGCTCATGCTAGCTCTGGCATGTTTCTCTTTCCTCTTTTTTCTCTAATAAACTTTGCTTTAAAACATAAGAAGTATATAGATAGATATAGATATAGATATAGCTATAGATATAGATATAGATATAGACAGATAGAGATAGCATGACTGAACCCTGTGGTAAGTTTAACTTTGTAAGAAACTGTTTTCCAGATTGCAACATTTTCATATTCCCACAGCAATGTATCAGTGTTTCAGTAGTCCCATATCAGCATGTAACAAGTTGCTCAAACTTTTAAATTTTAAGCACTCTAGTGGGTACACAGTAGTATCTCACTGTGTTTTATTTTGCGTCAGTCTCACTCTGTCGCCCAGGATGGAGTGCAGTGGCATGCTGCTCAGGAGATCCTTCTGCCTCAGCCTTCCGCCTCAGCATTCCAAGTAGCTGGAACTACAGGTGCCCGTCACCATGCCCAGTTAATTTTTTGATTTATTGTAGAGACGAGCTCTCACCAAATTGCCCAGGTTGGTCTTGAACCCCTGGGCTCAGGCAATCCTCTCAACTTGGCCTCCCAAAGTGCTGGGATTCCAGGCTTGAGCTACCGCACCCAGCCTTCATTGTGGTTTTAATTTGTACTTCCCTGACAACAAATGATATTGCACATCCTTTCTTTCCTGTGAAAGGACATCTTTCATGTCCTTATTTCTCATCTATACTGGGAGACTCTAGAAACCAGATACTCTTGATGAGATTGAAGATATGAGGAAGCTCGAGAAACGGATTTCATAAAGTTGTCTATGAACTCCCAGGCTCACCCCTGAACTACACATGTGTGGATCTTACGTTAAACAGCACACTAAAAACCTGGATAATTGAACTACAAAACAGGCCACTGCACAGGTCCCAGACCGGCTCCTGAGAAGTACACACACAGGACAGATCTGAACAGCACTGCAAAAACTTGAAATCTAAACATTGTAGTCACAGTACACATAAGGCAAGTCAAAATTTGTAGTTGGGCCTAACTTGGTCATTCCCTGCTAGAAAAACAACAACAACAACAGTAACAAAAAAAAAGCAGAAAATTACCATTTTTTTAATAGAATTTAAATGAGACCCAGGCCTCATACATAAGATTCAAAATGTTCAAGATATAATCCAAAATTACTTGACATTCAAAGAATCAGTAAAAAAAGTCTCAAGAAATTGCAAAGAAAAAAGTCGACAGACACCAATTTCAAAATGACCAATTTGTTGGAATTATTAAACTAACCTTAAAGCAGTTCTTACAGTTATGCTCCAAGGAAGTAAGATTAAACATTCTTCAAATGAAGTAAAAGAAAGGCAGAGAACACATAAAAAAGAAAAAAAATGGAAATTTCACAACTGAAAAATACAATAACCGAATGTAAAAATATACTGAATGAATTTAACAGAAGAATGGAAATGACAAAGAGTGAGCTATCTTGCTAATAGAGAAGTCGTAATTACCTAATCTGAACAACAGAGAAAG
Source organism: Carlito syrichta (assembly GCF_000164805.1). Classification (NCBI taxonomy): domain Eukaryota; kingdom Metazoa; phylum Chordata; class Mammalia; order Primates; family Tarsiidae; genus Carlito; species Carlito syrichta. The sequence goes on from NW_007246181.1 coordinate 1,012,643, forward strand.
AAAAAAAAAAAAAAGATTTAAAAAGAAGAAATATAAAGTTTTAAGGACTAAAGTTTTATGGTCTAATATTGTCATCACTGGAGTCCCAGGAGAGAAAAAAGAATGGTGCCACACTGGAAAAGAAAGCTGAAGAAATAATGACTGAAAACTTCACAAATTTGGCAAAAGACATAAACTCATATTTCAAGTCCAACAAATCTCAAACAGGAAAAATGCAAAGAAATTCATGCCTAGATATTTTATAATCCAACCGCTGAAAACCAAAGACAAAGAAAAAAATCTTGAAAGTAGCCACAAAAACAATGTCTTTATACAGCAGGAGAACAATTCGAATAACTGTGAATTTCCCAGCAGAAACCATGGAGGACAGAAGTCAATGGGGCAAATTTTTAAAGTACTCAATAACAACAATAACAACAAAACTATTACTCAGAACTCAGAGTTTTATATCTAGTGAAAATGTCCTTCAGGAATGAGGGCAAGACAGACACTCTCAGTGAAGGAAAATTAAGAGAATCCATTTTTTTCTCCTAAGAAGTAGGGTCTGGCATCCAGGCTAGAGTACAGTGAGTTAAAAACACAATAGACAAATTAAAATTAAATATTAAACAACTTTCAAACAATCCAATAGAAGGCAGGAAAAGGGAATCAGTAGAATTAAAAACAGAGGGGCAAACAGAAAAATAATTTTTAAAAAACAGACATAAATCCAAACATATCAATAATTATACTCAATCTAAACAGTGCAAACATACCAACTAAAACAAAAAAAATTGTCAAATTTAACTTAAAAAAAACAAGACTTAACTCAATGCCTACTATGCGTCTATAAGAAACTAATTTTATATTTTTTATTTTTTGAGTTGTAGTCTCACTCTGTCGCCCAGACTGGAGTGCAGTGGCTGCTCCCGGCCACCGCAGCCTCGACCTGCTGGGGTCCGGCGATCCTTCTGACTCAGCCTTCCAAGTAGTTGGAACTACAGGCGCGCGCTACCACACCCGGCTAATTTTTTGATTTATTGTAGAGATGAAGTCTCGCCAAGTTGCCCAGGCAGGTCTCGAACCTTCGGGCTCAGGCAATCCACTCACCTCAGCCTCCCAAAGCGCGGGATTACAGGCTAAGCCAGGGAGCCCGGCTAGAAACTAATTTTAAATATAATCATATAGGAAAGTTAAAAGTAAAAGAATAGGGCTGCATGCAATGGCTCATGCCTGTAATCCCAGCACTTTGAGAGGCTAAGGCAGAAGTATTGCTTGAGGCCAGGAGTTTGAGATCAGCTTGCCCAGTGTAGTTAGACCCTGTCTCTACAAAAACAAACAAACAAATAAAACACACACACACACACACACACACACAAAAGCTAGTCATGTGTGGTGGCATGTACCTGTAGCTCTAGCTACTTAGGAGGTTGAGGCAGGAGGATTGCTTGAGCCCAGGACTTCAAGGCTGTGATGAGCCATCATTATACCACTGCACTCCAGCCAGGACAACAGAGGCAAAATGCTGTCTCAAAAACCAACAACAAAAACGACTAAAAGGAGAAGTGGGCAAACTTCAAAATACATGAAACAAAAACTTTTCAAACTTAAAGGAAAAATTGGCAAATCCACAATTATAGTTGCTGACTTCAACATTCTTCTCTCAGTTGAATAGACAGAAAATCAGCAAAGGATAGAGAAGAATTCTGCAACACTATCAACTAACTAGATCTAAATGATATTTATATTACACCCCACCCAATGACAGCACAATACACACATTCCTTAAGTACACATGGAACATTCACCAAAACAGACCATATCCTGGATCATAAAACAAACTTAACAAATTTAAAAGAACTGAAACCACACAAAGTATGTTCTTTGACCATGATGAATTAAAAAGCACTTAGTAACAGAAAAGTATCTATAATATATATATCCTTCTCTTGATGCGATCTCATAACACTAAAGCACATTTCCTCTTGAGTCTGTATTAACGAACTATTCTCGGAAAGCAAATTAGTGAGTTGTGATATCTACCTTAACCTATCCTTTTCAAAATTCATGAATCAATGTCAGTAGAGTAGCAAACTAACTTTTATTTCAGAAGACAAAAAAAGATAAAGCTAACCTAGCTTTAGAATATCAAGTCATTATTCACCAACTTCAAGTTTTAGTTTAGAAATTACTTTAAAAAAATAATTTAAAAACATGGAAACAAATGGGCACATTAACTAAATGAGTTATGAATAATGTAAAAAACTTTGTGAGATGCTACACATAGGCATTATTTGCTACCTATGTTAAACTTAACATTTATTTTTCTACTGCTAAATGTCAAAGACTGTATAATAAGTAATCTTAACTAAGTAACTGGTTCAGATTTGTTGCCTTAGTTTTTTTCCTCAACACAAAACCTACTTATACAAGGTTAGAGGTCACTGTAGTAGGGAGCACCTATCAATCTGTAGACAGGCCCAACATTATTAATATCTGTACCTACTGCCAGATTCAGTTAATACATTTACTTATTCATTTAAGCTGATATGTCATTTGGCTCAACATAGACTAAAGGAGAAATGTCAGGTTTCAGAATCTCTTTATCCAAAGAAATTTATAATTTTGCCAGGCAAACATTGAGTTATAGGCATACCTCAAAGCAATGAAGCACTTTACTAATAGTTTTTAAGGATCTGTCATTTCTCCCACTTATTAATAATCATAAATAAGCAAGCTTCTATTATCCATTCATCTCACAGGAAGCTATGTAAACCAATGATTTTCAATTTGTTTGTGCTTACTAAAGTAACAGAAAAATTATGCAGCCCTTTGTTAATTTTTATGTTGTTTTAAACAGTTATAAAAAAAGTAATATCCTGTATAATATAAATGTTGATATTTTAAAACAAAACTTTTGTTATTATTTTAAACGTATCCAAATAAACAAAAATACCATAAAGACCTCTTCTTTAAAGAATTCTGCATCTTCTCTTTTTCTCCTTGAAATTTTTTTCCATTCCACTCACTCCACAGAATGTTATTTGAATGTGCTATCCCTGAATGCTTGAAAATCTTTCATTAATCATCCTACAATACTTGAAGATATGTATATATCTATATATCTATAATATGTATGTATGAGTATTTAAACTCTTAATTTCGAATGACTGTAATACTCTAAATATTCAATTTTTGTCCTCTAGATTGAATTACTGCAATAGCCCTGGCACACAATTTATCAAAAATGCATAATATTATTATAAATTTTCATAAATAATAAACATAACAAGAAACAATAACTGAAAATATATCTTTCAATGAAAAATTTGGAGTGATGCTTTTATGGTAAGCAATCACCATAAAAACAAGTAATCACTAAATTGTCCTTTTTGTTTTAGTGCCCTGGAGGTTTGTAAAATTCTGAGGCATATACCATAATTTTTTTTTTAAGTTGTGGGGTACAAGTCAGGATTGCATACATAAGTGGTTTAGCTACAGGTGAAGTGTTGGGCCTCCCACTAGACCTCGTTTTGCCTGGATTAGGATCAGGTACCCTTATTGATGCTATGTGCTCCCCCCTACCCCCGCAGTGTCCTGCTACTGCCAATCTATTTTTTGTAGTATTATGATAGGTGTTCAGGGTCCACTCATGAGTGAGAACATGTGGTACTCTGTGATAGATTACTGAGTATGATGGACCCCAAATCTATCCAAGTTGCTGTGAAGTCCATAATTTTGTCATTCTTTATGGCTGTGTAATATCCCATCGTATATACGTGCCACAGAATGGGAAAAACTATTTGCCAACTCTATAACTGACAAAGGCCTAGCATCCAGGATCTACAAGGAACTCAAATGTGCCAAAGGGAAAAAAACAAACAGCCCCATTAAAGAATGGGCAAAAAACATGAACAGACACTTCTCAAAAGAAGATACAGAAGCAGCAACAAACACATGAAAAAATGCTCAGCCTCACTAATCATCAGAGAAACATAAATCAAAACCACATAAGGTACTACCTAACTCCAGTAAGAATGGCCATCATTAATAAAACAAAACAAAACAAAAAAACAAATGCTGGCGAGGATGTGGAGAAAAGGGAACATTTCTATACTGTTGGTAAGAGTACAAACTAGTTCAACCTCTATGGAAAACAGTATATCAATTTCTAAAAGAACTAGAAATTGACCTTCCACACAACCCAGCAATATGCCATAATTTGATTCAGATGGGTAGAAAAGTTTGTCTTCAGTCAAGTGAGAGAAGAGAATATGAGGATATGAGAGGAATTTCCACAGCAAGCATTTTTCTCAGGAAGATCAATTCTAGAAGAGAGTAGGCATAGAAATTGAAGATTTGAAAATTAATTTCCCTAAACTTATCCAAATTAGTCTCCCCTCCTCCCCATAAATACTTCTGTTTGAATACCACTGATTTGACTATTTCCTCTACTCACAGAGGGAAATGACAAAGTCAAAAAGTATACATTTTGCTTTTAAACCTAACTTTTAATCCAAAAAAAATCAGAAAAAAATGAACACAATGTACAGTGAAAATTACCATGCTTTCATTCCTTTATAGTATCAAAAAACAAGACTATAAGAAAGCGATTTGGCAGTAGTGGGAAACTGGAGGTGGGGGTGAGATTGGCAGTTGAGGGAAGCTGCTAGGGGAGGGAGGGGCATACCTCATCAACAAGGGTGCCTGCATGATCGATGTTTGTGTACCTAACCCTGAAATGTGCCCCACATCTTTATAATAAAAAAATTTTTAAAAAGACTCAAAGTGTAACTATCAAAAATCTGACCAGCATTACTACAAATTGTGATCAATATAATACTAATTGTTATAGATGGCTAAACTCTTTCAATTCATTTGACTCACAACTAATCTACATATGCTTTAAGATACTCAATTCATCTATCATAAAACAAGTCCCTATTACTGTTTTCACTACAGAGAGATTTAGCTTAAGAGGGAAGGAGAGTCTTCAATAAATTCAACCCTCATTCAAAAATACTACAGATGTACTGTTCTGTCTCAAGCAGAAAGTCAATTAAAAAAAAATAGTCACTGCTTCAGTGTTAAGACTTAAACATATTAAGTTTTTTTTTTACCTGCCTCAGCTAGCCAACTATAAACTGTATTGCACAAGAATCCTATTGCTCTTTTACAGAAAACCTATAATGTGTCTTTTTACATAGGAAAAGCATTTTAGAATGTAGGAATACAGATAGGCAATTTCCATTTTACAGTTCAATTTGGAGCTTAATGTTATTACATTAATAAAATTACTTCAAAGGAGAGTGAAAAATTCTCTTACAACTTTGACTTTTGTGAACAATTTCTTTATAGACAATAAGTGAGTTATTAAGTGATAATTTCACATTCCCCGAGATATTTTTTAAAAGCTAATGAACAATATGGACATAAAAAAAAAAAAAAAAAAAAATTTTTTTTTTAAGCCAGGCTCGGTGGCTCAGCCTGTAATCCTGAGGTGAGTGGATTGCCTGAGCCCACGGGTTCGAGACCCGCCTGGGCAGCGAGACCTCATCTCTACAATAAATCAAAAAATCAGCAGGGCGTGGTAGTGCATGCCTATAATTCCAGCTACTTGGAAGGCTGAGGCTGAAGGATCGCTGGAGCCCAGCAGGTCGAGGCTGCGGTGGCCGGAAGCGGCCACTGCACTCCACTCTGGGCGACAGAGTGAGACTCCAACTCAAAAAAAACCAGAACAAAACAAAACAAATTTTAAATGAAAAATCTGAGCCAAAATAAATGAAAAAATCAGAGGTTTTCCTTTTAAAAATTCCCCAAATTCCTAATCTTTAAATTTAAGTTTACGTTGATCAAATCTTTTTTTTTTCTTTTTTTGAGTTAGAGTTTCACTCCGTTGCCCAAGCTGGAGTGCAGTGACACGCTCACAGCCACCCCAGCGTTGACCTGCTGGGCTCCGGCTATGCTTCTGCCTCAGCTTTCCAAGTTGCCGGAAATGCAGGCACGGGCTATCATGTCTGACTAATTTTTGATTTATTGTAGAGACAAGGTCTCGTCAAGTTGCCCAGGCTCAAAACTGCAGGCTCAGGCAATCCACTCACCTCAGCCTCCCAAAGTGCTGAGGTTACAGGCTGAGCCACCAAGCCTGGCCTGATCAAATCTTAATTGAACCTAGTCTTTGTATTCTGAGGAATTTATCTAGTGAAAATCTATTTCCTTCACTACTTCCACTGAATATGTATTTGCTAATGATATAATTCTACAGAGATTAGATTTTAGAGATTCTACTAAATTACACAGTCCCACATCTGTTTTGTTTAATTTAACTTGGTTAACACTGTCTCCCAACACAGATCTTTGAAATGTATTTTTCTTTTTCTTTTTTTAAAGTACTCTCCCATTCTCTACCACCTGAGTAAAACAGAAAAAGAAAAAAAAAACCACATCTAATTTATAGACATTAGATCTAAAGATTTGGGCAGTGTTAGGTTCTCAACCTTCATGTAGGCCTATTATCACAAAGTACACAACTGCACTTTTCCTAAAGGTCAGGTTTTATATTAGGTTATATTTCAGTTTACTAAAGCCAAACTCATGACTCAAGTAGAAGCAAATATTCTGTTTTGGAGTATTGTTTTACCTTTTTGCTTTCCTTTTAAATTAGGCAGCACTCAGATTAGAAAAAGAGAAAGAAAATGGAAGAAAGAGACTCAACTATCTCTTCAATGTACAAGATCAGATAAGATCAAGAGCACTTTACTAATGCACATTTGCTTATTCATTGTACTCTTAAAACATGAACAGGCCGCCCGGCTCGGTGGCTCAGCCTGTAATGCCGCGCCTTTGGGAGGCTGAGGTGAGTGGAGTGCCTGAGCCCGCAGGTTCGAGACCCGCCTGGGCAGCAAGACCTCATCTCTACAATAAAA